>NC_133328.1:61833609-62123609 GCF_042186555.1 Aquarana catesbeiana | reverse complement strand
AGTGCAACCTCAGATTGCGAGTAACACAGTTAACGAGCATTTCGCAATAAGAGCACTGTATTTTGAAAAAGCCTAACTCGGTTTGCGAGTGTTGTCTTGCAAAATAAGCAGGATTCAGGCCAAAACGGTGTGCAGTACCGAGGTGGGGGGGGGGGGGGGGGGGCGCCGGAGCCGAACTGCGCCGATTGTAGCCGTTCAGAAATGCTCGGAAAAAAAGACTCAGAAACACTACGTTCCCAAGCCTGAGGTTTGCCGAGGTCAGCAGAGCTGTCCTCAGGCCTTTCCGGCTGTTTCCGAGGCTCTCCGGCGCCCCCACCCGCCTCTGGCCGCATGCGGTATTGAATGCCATTGAAGTCAATGCGGAACTAATTATTTTCGTTTCCATTGACTTCAACGGAGAAACTCGCTTTGATATGCAAGTACTTTGGATTACAAGCATTCACCTGGAACGGATTATGCTCGTAATCCGAGGTGCCACTGTAGTGTACACACTATCTGAAAATCGTACAATTCTTCAGACGACAGTTTTCGTACCATATTCGAATTGTGTGTACGGGCCATAAGACACAGCCAGGCAACTAGCCATTTCAAGTACAAATTTATTTTGGCAGGCAGTTCAGTGGTAACGTAACACATGAAAGTTTATCCCTCTTACCTTAAGCAGAGTTCGAACTTCTTGTTCAATAACAGCTTGCGTTTCTGGGCTCAGTTTCCCTGTATCAGAATAAGTCATGACTCCAAGCTGAAATATTTTTAAAACAATAAGTATCTATAGTAATATTGAATATACATTTCACATTTTACATTTCAAAAACAAATGGTTTTAAAAAGCTGTAAAGTAAAACCATTTCTACAGCATTGTTTGACATTCCCAACCCTGACCGGAAGGCACACTAATTCAATAAAGCCATAAAATGGTTTTTAGGAGTGAAAATTGTCTATTACTCATGGAGTCCAACTTCAAGCTAGTGGCTAGATGGTATTACAGGTCTACAAAATAAAGCTTTGTACATACGCTATAATACCAAATGTATTGGGACGCCTACCTTTACACACACATGACCTTTAATGGCATCCCAGTCTTAGTCCGTAGGGTTCAATATTGAATTGGCCCACCCTTTGCAGCTATAACAAATTCAACTAATCCAGGAAGGCTGTCCACAAGGTTTAGGAGTGTGTCTATGGGAATGGTTGACCATTCTTCCAGAAATGCATTTGTAAGGTAAGGCACTGATGTGGAAGAGAAGGCCTGGCTTGCAGTGTCTGCTCTAATTCATCCCAAAGGTGCTCTATCGGGTTGAGGTCATGACTCTGTGCAGGCCAGTCAAGTTCCTCCACCCCAAACTCATTCATCCATGTCTTTGTGGACATGGCTTTGTTCACTGGTGCGCAGTCATGTTGGAACAGGAAAGGGCCATCCCCAAACTGTTCCCACAAAGTTGGGAGCACAAAGTTGTCCAAAATGTCTTGGTATGCTGACGCCTTAAGGAGCACCCTTCACTGGAACTAAGGGGCCAAACCCAACCACTGAAAAACAACCCCACACCATAATTCCCCTCCACCACCAAATGATTTGGACCAGTGCACAAAACAATGTCCATAAAGACATGGATGAATGAGTTTGGGGTGGAGCAACTGTTCTAGCTGCAAAGGGTGGGTCAAGTCAATATTGAACCCTACAGACTAAGACCCCATACACACTATTAGATTTTCTGCAGATTTTTGTCTTCAGATTTACCAAAACCATATAATATGAGGTAAAACCTTAAGAGTTTCAATTTGTATGGAATGAGGCAGGCCCTTGCACTACATGGTTTTGGTAAATCTGAAGACTATCTATTAAAGTTCATGTAAAAGGCAGGTGTCCCAATACTTTTGACAATAAAGTATATAAATAGTCTAATGTTGGAGGGGCAATGGTTCTGAAGACACTCTTATCCATAGTGGTACTGCCCATAGATCCAGCATTTTTGGGTGAATGCTGAGAGATGCATTTCAGCCATCACAGAAATCCCACTGCCTTTCAAACCATAAACTTCTTTAGCTCATTGTTCACAACTTCTAACAGCTAAAAACAAAGACCATGTCTACTTAAAGAGGACCTTCAGTCATTTTTACAACTTTCCATCTTCTGCCCTTGTTGTTTTAACTTTGGATAGTAAAACTTTTTTTCTGAGAGTAAATACCTTATACAGCCCACTTCCTGATTGTCTGGTAAAAAGCCTAGGCTTATTACATCATGCACAGCTCTCGCTCTCACTCATGAGAGTTTGCCAGGGAGGGAGGGGGGATGAATCATAAGAGGGCCAATGAGAACTGCACAGCTGGAGGTGTGTCTGTATAAATCAAGGAAGTGAACAGGCAGCAGGTTCAGCTGCCCAGTTAAAATGGTTGCAGCCTGACTTAGTGGAGGGAGATTTCTGCAGCATATTTGGCAAGTACAGAATCACAGTATATTTAAAATAAATGCAAAGTGGTTGGAGAGAAGCTTCAAAATGGCAAAGATGTTTTAAATTACAAAAATTATGTGAGCAGACTGCAGTTCCTCTTGAAGTACACCCAACAGGCCATGTTTGCAGGTTTTCCTTTATCTTGCACAGGTGCTTTAAAGCAGAGTCAATGGCTTGGTATTTTGGACAGCTATTTCATCTAAGAGAAATTCCCAAAACATGGCCTGCTGCGGGTACTTGACAGGGTTGAGAACCATTGGTCTTATGAGACACACAAAGCACAGCTCGGCCTGGCCCCCTCCTCACTTGACAGCAGCAGAAAACAAATGGCTCCTGCTGCTGTGTCTCAGCCAATGAGGAGGGGGAGGACTCGGGAGAGCTTCTGCTCTTGTGCACATAGAATGCATGAAGGTACAAAACCTTCAGTATTTAGAAACACTTTAAAGTGTATATAAAGCCGACATTAGGTGCCCCGATAAACAATCCCCCAAAGAAAGTTCAAGTTAAAGAGGAGTTCCAGTCTCCTGCGTAGAAATTTAAAAAAAGTCAGCAGCTTCAAAAAGTGTAGGAAGGAGAACTTCTGCTTCCGATCACCTAGTCTGTGCGGGTACCTGTACCAGATCCCCCCCCCCCCAACCCCCGCCTCTCCAAAAGCTCCATTTCACAAACAGGAGCAGGGGAGGAGGCCCTAAGGCAGAAATTCTTCTTTTGGGTGGTAACAAACTAAAGCACAATTTATACCTTGTTTTTCATCTACAACTACTACACCATTCATCCCTAACACTGCATATGCTTTAACCACTTCAGCCCCGGAAGGATTTACCCCCTTAATGACCATTTTTTTGCGATACGGCACTGCGTCGCTTTACTGTTGGTGGTATTTGATCCTCTGCGGTTTTTATTTTTTGTGCTATAAACAAAAAGAGACCGACGATTTTGAAAAGAAATCAAATAAATAAATCGGAATAAGCGTATAATTGATTGGTTTGCACTAAAAGTTATAGCATCTACAAAATAGGGGATAGATTTATGGAATTTTTTTTTTTTTTTTTTTTTTACTAGTAATGGTGGTGATCAGTGATTTTTAGCGGGACTGCGACACTGTGGCGGACAGATTGGACACTTGACACCAGTGACATTTATACAATGATCAGTGCTATAAAAATTCAGAGATAACTGTAAAAAGGTCACTGGCAAAAAAAGGGGTTAAGTGTGTCCTAGGAAGGGATTTCTAACTGTGGGGGGAGTGGACTGACAGGGAGTACAGAGCGATCGCTGTTCCTGATCACTAGGAGCAGACGATCTCTCTCTACTGCCCTTACAGAACGGGGGATCTGTTTGTTTACGTTGACAGATTCCCGTTCTGGCTTTCTGTGGAGCGATCGCGTGTGGCCGGCGGACATCGCGGCCGCCGTGCATGCTATATCGATTACAAGAACCGCCATAACGGTACGGAGATTTGAGGAATAGAGCCGTCATGCCGCCGTATATCGCCGGTGGCTGGTTGGCAGGTGGTTAAATGTAGAAAGAGTATATAAGGTTGTGGAAGGACTAACCTTTTCACTCATCCCAAATCTGGTCACCATGAGCTTTGCAATTTTTGTAGCATTGTCAAAGTCGCTAGAAGCCCCTAAAAATAGAAAAAGATGAAGAATTTGATCTATATGGTCAGGTGTGTACCCATAAAACAGAATGTGTACTTTTAGACAGTTCAGGATACCAGTGGTGATATTTTCTGGCCCAAAAATGATTTCCTCTGCCACTCTTCCTCCCATGCTCACATCCATCTGAGCTAAGAGCTGAGACTTTGTCTCACTCCACCGATCATTCTCTGGCAGAAGAGACACCTATATAGCATGAGCAAAAATAAAGACAATCAGATAAATTACTAGAATGACAGCACAACTGTAGAGCTATCTCAATATAAAGCTAGAAGGAGCATATTTAACACAAAAGATAGCTCTGTCATAAGGGGGGGGGGGGGAATCTGTGATGGAGGGGGGTCTGATTGAGGGGTCTGTGATGGTATGGTCTGTAATGGGGATAGGGGGTCCCTGATGGGTCAGTCTGTGATGTAAATGGGGGGGGGGGTCTGTGATGTGAAGGGGGGACTGAGGACACTGATGGGCTTGTTCACACTAGTGCAGAGATCTATGTTTTTCTGCACTAGAAAACCACAGGTCTGTGCAAGGGAAAAGGAAAACAATTGAGGCTGTGATGGGAAGGATCTGAGTCATAGCACCAATATGATTCAGACCTCCGCTGGAAGAAACGTTTACTGACTGGAGGCCCGTGAATTTTTATTCAGTACCCCTGTCCTAGGAGATTAGACTACCTCCATATTGTCATAAACGTAAAGAAGAGTTCATGAAAATGTGGTGACCTTCAGGCCACACTATAACAAAGCAAACAGAGTGAAACAACATTGACTTTTATAATCTACTGACTCACATGACCAAGAGTTGGCCCCCGCGGCATGATTGTCGCTTTGTTAATAGGCATTGCATCTTTGGTATAATACGCAATAATAGCATGGCCAGATTCATGGTAAGCAGTGATGGTTTTATTCTTGTCATCGATTTCTATACTTCTTCTCTCAGGTCCTGAAGTAAAAGGTGTAAAAAACAAATAAAAAGGCATTTATGGCATTTGACACTACTGCAGCATGACTACCCATGCAGTGATACAACTAAGGCTTACCCATAAGAATCTTGTCCTTGGCGAACTCTAGTTCCCACAAGGTAACCATGTCTTTCCCATCCACAGCAGCTTTTAAGGCGGCCTGGTTAACCAAGTTCTCCAGCTCTGCTCCCGAGAATCCCACAGTGCCACGGGCTATTATTTCGGCTTCAATCGCTGTACAAATAAAAGAGGGTTAGTAGATTTGAGCAGAATTTATAAAAGTGCATGTCCACTTTTGCAATCCAACTTTTTGCAATCCAATCCCACCATATGTTATGTGTTGCCATTCCAACAGCATACCTAAAACAGTTTAAAAAAAACCCCCCAAAAAAACAGACAGACTCCCCCTATGTTGGAGATCAGAGAACCCGCCGTCAAAGTCCCTGCGGTCTACTAAAGTAAACGAACTGAGGGACATGGAGGATCTCACAGCTACCTTGCACAAGCGGAAGAAGATCTTTCGTGAGACCTGGAGACACTGGCAACACTTTGTGTACACTAATGCCTATCTTCAGGGGGTTTCGCAGTCTAGCTAACCTCCTGAATTTAGTCCTAGTCCCTGGGCGAGAGGCACTACTTGTCTACCCCCTTGTTCTTCTTTCTTGATCTAGTTCCATTCTTTGTACTAGGGACACGTCCTTTCAAGACCTCCTACTCTCAAGCTCCCTTGACTCCTCCTCCCATGCTCATCTCCAGGACGTCTCCAGAGCCTCTCCCATCCTTTGGAACTCTCTACCCTCAACCTATCTGGCTATCTCCTCCTCTAGTTGCCTTCAGTCGATCCATGAAAAACCATCATACCTCCAGCTAATCTTTTACCACTTCCATCAGCTCATACCCCACAGTTAAGACCTTTTGTACCACCTGCCCCAACCAATTAGACTGTAAGCTCTAATGACCAGGGCCCTCTTAATCCTCTTGTATTTTATTGCAACTGTACTGTCTCCCTTTTATATTGTAAATGTTGCCTAAACTGTTGGCGCTATATAAATCCTGTAGAATAATAATAATAAAAAAAAATGTAAAGCTAAACTCAAGACAAAGAACAAAAAATATAAATTCAGTTATTTATGCATTTAAAATAATGAAAAGCATTTTGAAAATGTAGCAATTTTGTATACCTTGACTTGTCTTGGAAACCGCCTCATGCAATCCCCTAGACTCAGGCTGGAAAAGGAAGGGATAGCCCTAGGAGGCCAAGCAGGCCTGCTGCAGTGCATGTGTGGTGACAAGAAGCATGCTGATAGGAGAGCTGAGTAGGCATAGGGGCAACCTGTCCCATCAAAGGCTGGGGTGGGTAGGTAACCTAGATTTATTGCTCAGCTAAACTAGAGAAAGATCAAGTCCCCAGGCTGGCAGGGCTGTGTAAATCTGAACAAACACAAATTTGGCAGATAGCATCTACCATGTTCTGTATATAGCTTTATGATAGGAATTCAGCTTTAAGAGACATCGTATTTGCTTTGAGAGAGGTATATGCGAAATATTGCATCAAAAAAATTACATTTACTGTTTTTAGACAGTAGATGGAGCTCTGATCAGGGTTCATATTGCCGTTTAAAGTGATTGTAATGCCTTTTAAAAAAAAATAAATAACAAACCTTTTAATACTTGCCTCATCTATGCAGTTAGTTTTGCACAGAGCAGCCCAGATCCTCCTCTTCTCAGGTCCCTTTTTTGTGCACCTGGCCCCTGCCTCCTGTTAAGTGCCCCCACAGCAATATGCTTGCTATGGGGGAACCCGAGCCGTCTCACAGCTCCCTGTGTCCATTCAGACACTGAGCTGTGACCCGACCTCTCTCTCTCCTGATTGACAGCGGAGCCAATCGCACCGCGCTGCTGTCTCAGCCAACGAGGAGGGGAGTCTCGGGCGGCTTAGACACTTCTGCAACATCGCTGGATAAAGACCGGCTCAGGTAAGTTTTAGGGGGTCTGAAGTACATAGAAGGGTTTTTTTAGCTTAATGCATGGAATGCAATCAAGATAAAAAAAAACACACACACACAAAAAAAAAAAAAAAAAAAAAAAAAACACTTTCTGCCTTTACAATCCCTTTAAGACCGCAACTGTTTAGCTAAAGTAAAGATCTTAATGAAAAATCTGAGAGGCAGAACCCCTCCCAACTCTGAAAGTCATTTTAACTAGCCGATTAACAGTGTGCCAGAAAGCTTAAAGAGGAAGTAAACTCTCCCACTCTGATGCTGCTTTTCATTTAGTCCCTCATAATAAGTAATTATCAAACTATAGCCATTGTAATTCAGCCCAAATCGCATATTACTTACGGTTTAAAGAAACTTTAAAAAACTTGTTTCCAGGGGTTAGGCAGCGCCATCTTAAGTATTGAGTCCACAGTAGAGTGTATTTCCACCCTTACATTGTGCACTTCCTGTACTGTTAACCAAGCCTCCTTCTCAATCCAACGTTTCTATGGCAACCCTGTTTCACTGCGCATAGCTGATTTGTTTTATTTCATAGTATTTACTTGTGCCTATTATCTAGTGTTTGCCTGTGTCAGTCTTATCAGCTTCAGCTGATAAGGCTGCAGTAATCCTGTCTGATGCCCAAGTTTACACTGCATGTGATGTCACATGGGGTGTAGTAGGAAGCTCTGAGTGATTATGCGTTGGATTTCAGAGTTGTGCCGTAGTAAGATCTGATAATAGACAGACAAGTACACAGAGTGTGCCGTAAATTAGGGGAAATCTGGGCATGCTCAGTGAAGTCATTCTAAAGAACAAAGAGGATTACAACAATACTAAGCAAGTAAGGAGATATCTACAAGCAGTGTTCATTAGGGTTTTTTTATGCTGATTTACATGAGACAAAGTTGTTGGGGAGAGTTTACAACCACTTTAAAATATAGTTCTGGGCTTTCTTCTTTTCTTATTAGAAAGCCCAGCCCTGTAAGAAAACTGGCATAATATAAAGAATTATGGGCTTTCTTACAAAGCATACTGGTTGTTCTTGTTAGAAAGTCAATTATGCATTTCTAACAATTTAATGTATCCACCCTAGAACACTGAGGCTGGGTTCACACTGCTGCAATGTCAGACATCGCATGTGATTCGCACCGCAAATCACATGTGATCTCTGTGCTATGCAAATTCAGCCATATAGATTGTATGACTGTATTTGCATTGCATTTGGACCAAACTCGCACAGGACCCTTTTTTTGCGATATGCAAAGCGCTCTGGGGTGTCATTAACTTTCTACTGACACACGCAGCAGTTCGCATAGGGCAGTGTGAACTGCCTGCGGGTTACATGCGATGCAGGAACCCGTACTAGATTTGCATCACAGCAGTGTGAACCGACCCTTAATAATAAAAGAAAATTTTTTACAAATTGCAGAGTCTTACAGAAATCACTGATACAATTCAGAAACATGATTTACAGCTTTTGTTGTTACCCCAACACTTCATATTCCTGATATGTACCTGCTGTACCATGTACTTGTATGAGAAAGTACGCTGTTCTTTGTATTGCTTCCTTTATGTGAAATCCCTGGTGCCCCTGCCAGTCCCTCAGCTTTCCTATTAAAAACTGACCACAATAAGCAGGAGAGCAAACTGTGGTCAGTTCTCCAGTTGTGGTGGGAACTCACTGTGCTCTCCTCCAATGATCAGACTTGTCCTAACACACCCCTGCTGCACAGCCATCCACCGGAAGCTCAGTGTGCTGCTCCTTCTCCTCCCCCACCCAGCTCTTAAGCAGCCGAGAACAGAGGGAATGTGATCACTTATTACAAAAAAAAAAAAAAAAAAAAAAAAAAAAAAAAAAAAAAAACCACACACATTAATACCTTTTTTATGCCTATACAAAAATGTTTTGCCTTTCATTTATTTTTTAAACTGAATGGGTTGTTACACAAGGTGATAGTTTACAACCACTTAAGGACCAGCCGCCGCATTTATACTGCAGCAATGTGGCTGCTTCCTGCGAATCGCCGCCATTGTACGCCGGCTCGTACACGGCGATTTGTGGGCGCGTGCGCCCACATGGCCAGCGGGGGAGACAATCAGCGGTTGGGGCGGACTTGATGTCCGCCCGCCACCCTCGATCGCTGCCTGCAGTGACAGAACAGGTATCTGCCTGTTTAAACAAGGCAGATCTCCGTTCTGACAGGGGTGATCCCACAGATTGTCTTTCTGCTATGCAGGAAGACAGATCTGTGTGTTTCCCCAGTCACAGTCCCCCATAAAGTTAGTAAAAACACACTGAGGGAACACATTTAACCCCTTGATTACCCCTGAGGTTAACCCCTTCCCTGAAAGTGTTATTAGTACAACAGTGCATATTTTTAGCACTGATCACTGCATTAATGTCACTTAGGTGTCCAATCTGTCTGCAGCAATAATCGCAGTCCTGCTAAAAATCACCGACATGACTAGTAAAAAATAAATAAATAAAATAAAAATGCTATAAATTCATCCCCTATTTTGTAGACACTAACTTTTGCGCAAACCAATATACGCTTATTGCAATTTTTTTTTTTTTTCCAAAAATATGTAGAAGAATACATATTGGCTTAAACTCGTGAAATTTGTTTTATTTTTGGGGGGATATTTATTATAGCAAAAAGTAAATGATTTTTTTTTCTAAATTGTCAAAAAATAAAAACTGGAGAGGTGATCAAATACCACAAAAAGAAAGCTCTATTTGTGGGGAAAAAAAAAGGGACATCGATTTTGTTTGGGTACAGCGTCACACGACCAAGATGCAGCGCAGTATCGCAAAAAATGGCCTGTCATTAAGGGGGTTCTTAAGTGGTTAAACTACATCTTACACCTAACTTTTTATATCTGCCATTGCTCATTTCCTGAAACTTCTAACTGTCTGGCAGCTATGCTGATCTGATAAGTTTAGTGCAGCTTCAGGAGACCAGGAATTCTGACTTTACTTGCTGCATACACATTGACTTATAAGAAAGCCAGACAGACAGTTAACTAGCATTTTCAGGAGATTAAAAACGTTTTCATCATTAACCACTCACTCAAGCCCCGGAAGGTTTTACCCCCTTTAACTGACAATTGTGCGGTCGTGTGACGCTGTACCCAAATAAAATTGATTTTTTTTTTTTTACCACAAATAGGAGCTTTCTTTTGGTGGTATTTGATCACCTCTGCGGTTTTTATTTTTTTGCGCTTTAAACATAAAAAGACCAAACAATTATGAAATTATATATATATTTATATTTATTTATTTTTTCTTCTCACTTTCTGCTATAAACACATCCAATAAAAAAAAAAAAAAAAAAATCTAAAATTTCTTCATCATCAATTAAGACCATTATGTATTCTGCTACATAATTTTGGTAAAAAAAATCCCAATATGCGTATATCGATTGATTTGCGCAAAAGTTATCGCGTCTACAGACTATGGGATATTTTTATTTATTTATTTTTTACTGGTAATGGCGACGATCATCGTTTACTGGGACTGCGACACACAAATCAGACACCTGACACTTTTTTGGGAACCAGTGACATTATAAACAGTGACATTATAAACAGTGACACTGGCAGGGAAGGGGTTAACATTGGGGGTGATCAAAGGGTTAACTGTGTGCCTAGCTGGTGCTTGCTTACTGTGTGGGGGTTGCTCTCACCGGGTGATGACAGATCGGTGTTCCTGCTTAGAGAAGATCTCTATCTTCTCCCCTGTCGGAACGGCAATCTGCCTTGTTTACATAGGCAGACCCCGTTCTGCCTCTCCCGGGAATGATCGCGGATGGCCAGCGGGCATTGGGTCCACTGGACCTGCTAATTGGCTCCCCCTCTGTCCAATCATAGATACGAATTTCTTTCCTGCAACCTGCAGTCAGTGTTGATGGGGGAATCCCTCCCACTGAGTCATTATGTTCACCCAGCAAGGGGGCGTGGGGGAGCCATCCCTGTCGGGAGAACACAGATTATCTCTAGCGGGTACAGCCGCTGCCAATAATTGCATGCCGAAAATCCGACATGCTGGTTGTACCTAAGTCGATCAATGGATAGACTTTAGTACAATCAGCCTGCCTATACATGGTTTGAATCTCAGCCGGCCTCTGCTGAACCCACTGAGATTTGAAAACCATGACCGGCTTAGTAACTTCCATAACACCACAAAAGTATGAAATAAGTAAACTTACACTCATCATATTTGATTTTGTTGAGGTACCATTTGATAATCTCGGAACGACCCTTCACATCAGGCAAGGGAACTGTGACTTGCATGTCAAAGCGTCCAGGTCTCACCAATGCACTAGAAAAATGAAACACAATGAAAGCCTTAAAAACCATGTTCTAAACAACAAATACAACCATGAAAGCAATACACTGATACCCCGATATACATGATTACCGTATTTATCAGTGTATAACATGCACAGGAGTATAACATGCACCACAATTTTAGGTAGGAGGCAAGTATAAAAAAGAAAAAAACAAAAACAAAAACAAAAACTTACATTTTAAATAAAGAACTCTGAAGCAAAATTAGGGTGACAGCTCATCAATGCACCCTGCTCAGTGCCCATCTGCAGTCTCACCTTTCCGATCATTGCAACCTCGCCAGTGTTGGATTATCCCTGCTGTCTCCAAGGGAAGAGGAAGGAGCGAGCACTGCTGAATTACACAGAGCCACTATCTCCTGTGTACCCGGCGCTCCGTCACTCACAGCCACGCCTCCTGGTCCTGCTCATATGATAGACAGAACAGTGGCCCAATGCGGGGGCCAGGAGGCGTGGCTGTGAGTGACAGAGTGCCGGGTACACAGGAGATCGCAGCTCAGAGACAGCAGGGATCGGTGTATAACACGCACCCACGATTTCCAGGGGGAAGAAAGTGCGTGTTATATAAATGCGGTATTCACTGAGTGCAGGACACTAATGCAACTCCTGTGCATTTTAGAGATGTCGGAAGTATACATTGCCCTATACATTTAACGCAGGCATTGTCTAGAAAGAATTCCTTTTTGAACTTTAGACACAATAAGTACATTTTTTTTGCTAATTTCAGTCTGCGTTAAGTCTACAGCCAACACGCCACAACATGTGAAAAACCAACAGAGCAAAATGACTGTCTCCTGGCTGACGTAGATGTTGGTTACGTATCAGATTTCTAGTACAAAAGTTATACTGCAGTTTTAGATTTCCTTATTTAAAGCGGTATAAAATTAGATCCAATTTGTTAAAACATTTACTTCATTACGTACCTATCCAAGGCTTCAGGGAAATTTGTTGCTCCAATGATTATAACGCCTTCATTTGGCTTAAAGCTATAACAAGAGAAAAAAAAAAATAAAAAATCGGTGAGATGATACAACAGCAAAATCAGTAGTTTTTATTTATTAAAAGGGGATATATCTATACATATACACACACACACACATTATATATATATATATACATACATACATACACACACACACACACACACACACACACACACACACACACACACACACACACGTGTGTGTATATTTTTTATTTTTTTATGGTTTCTGTCTTAAATGTGCGTTAGCCGTTTGCTTTTACATGGATGTGTGGAAGGACATCTGAGCCTGAGCACCTGGGAAGAAACAGTTGACTTTTATTGAATATCATTTCACCTCATTGATCAGAGCGGTGCTTTTTTGTGTTGTATCTGATCCCAATACGTGTAGCCTGTAACCATGCATTGTGCTATCACTATTCTTATAATTAAAAGCGCACACAAAAAAAATATAAATACTTCTTACATTCAGTTATAAATCAGATAGCCATAAACACATATGTACAAAATGAATACTGATAAGCTTACCCATCCATTTCTGCTAGCAGTTGGTTTATTGTCTGCCTGGAGTATGGGTGCATGGGAGACTCAATCCTTTTACCTCCAACTGAATCCAACTCATCGATAAATATAACACAGGGTGCATTACCCTTAGCTTCTCCTGTTAATAAAAACGTAGTTAAATTAGTATATTCCCTTCATTTGCAACTGCTGTGTAATTAGATATACTCAATACGTTGTATATAATCAACCACCACAGTGTTAAAGAATTAGTTACACCATTTTTAGCACACTCTGGGGTCCATGTACCAATGAACTAAAGCATATTCACTATCAAAGTGAATGTTTTCCTTGCAAGAATCAGTTTTCACTTAGCTTAGTGCATGAAGTAAAGTTGTGGTTACTTTAATTATCCAATAATCCTGTTTTTCTATGATTGGGTACGATTTTCAAGTGAATTTTAATTTTACCTCATTCACCAAGAGAAGTAAAAATTTACTTTCAACATGCCCTCCAGTTTCAGTAAATCAGTGTCAGCGTTTGAAATGGAGCTTGCTTTTTGCCTTGAGAGAAGTATAGGACTCATACTTGCCTAGGTGGATGCAGCATCGGTCCGATGCTGCATCTGTCCTCCGCCAGCTCTAAGGCCAAGAGCTGAGCGATCAAACACTGCCGATTGCTTGGTTCTCTAGTAAGTCACTGGCTCTCTGCTCTGCCCCCCTGCGTTCACTGGGCTGTGGAGGGGGCGGAAGCATGGGATCAGGCTCTTAGTGGCTGAGCTGGGTGCCGATCCAGGCATGTGGGCAGATCTCGACCATATAGTTGCAGTCTTTCCCGGACCTGCTCTGTCATGTCAGCTGACAGCAGGCTTCAGTCCACTGTCTGCTGAAAACAGATCACAGGAGTGCAGTACAAACTGCACTCCTATGATCCACAGCCAAACGAGCTTTGGCTGTACTTTTCTCCTTCAAAGCTTTTCTTATGGTCAAGTCGGTCTCATTAATTTAAAGAACATAAAAAAAAAAAAAAAAACACAAAAAAAAACAAACAACACAGCATGAAGAAAAATACTTTTGTGGTGTAGGATAAGTTTTGATCCCCTGCTTAGTCTTCAAAGCCCCTGCCATTCTAAGTATTGCTCAACTAGAGACAGACTCGAATACGTACTTTATACAGGCACTGAAGCAGGGGTCTCAAACTGGCGGCCCTCCAGCTGTTGCGAAACTACAAGTCCCATCATGTCTCTGCCTGTGGGAGTCATACTTTTAACTGTCAGCCTTGCAATGCTTCATGGGACTTCTAGTTTCGCAACAGCTGGGGGGGCTGCCAGTTTACACCCTTTAGTGCAGGGGTCTCAAAGGAACACGCATATACACACACACACACTCTATCATTGTCCTTCCAGGTGGCTGTCCTTGGTTCATAGAGAACTCTAGAGAAGCTGAGAAAAGAAGGTAGCCCAGATTTAGCCAAGTTTATGACCTGTCACAGCTGTTTCAAGGTGGAGGGGGCGATTTGAAGACTTGCGACTTTGGTTCTTACAAGTTGGATCTCATGTCGCAGCAGTGAGAGCCAAGCCTTAGGGTGTAACATATTCAGCATCCTCCACCCCCCTTTGTGACAACAGGCAGGGGAACTCCTCCCCGCAACCACTGTCAAAATTTCAAAACAGCATGGACCTGCGGGGAGAGTGCAGAGTTCTGTAAATGAACTACAACTACCGCCAGCCATTGCAGTTAACGGCTTGTAGTTATCAATGAACTGTGAGGGCTCTCATAGTTCATTGATGATCTTCCTGGACTTCAGCAACTACCTGCACATATAAAAGGAGGTACGAGCAGATCGCTATACTGACGGTCTGAAAGATCCTGACAACGCATCTGTGATCTGCCAATGGTGGGTGCAATGCTTTACCGACTTTTTTTTTTTTTTTTTTTTTTTTTTAAGGACGCAGCACTTATCTGCAAAAAAATTGTGCATTATTTTATTTTATTTTTTAAAGGGGTTAGCCTTCAAGTCTCGGTTCACACTGGTGCGATGCGGGAACCAGCATGATTTCTGTGAGTGTTCCCGCATCGCATCTGACTCGCAGGCAGTTCACACTAACATCTGCGAACCACTATGGGTGTCAAAAGAAAGTTAATGACACCCCCAAATCAGTTTGCAAAACACAGTGCAAACTGGAATCGGATCACATGGGTCTGAATATCCATGCGATCCAATTCCGGTGCGGACCAAAAAAAAAAAAAAAAAAATCCTGCACCATTCTGATGCGAAAGTGATGCGATTTGAGACGTACAAACTGTATGGCTGAAGTCACATCGCATGTGATGTGCAGAGCAATACGGTGCGCATCGCATAAGTGTGAACCCAGCCTAAGGTGGTACAAATAGGCTAAATTTATGAACACAGTTTTTCCTTCCCCTTTATCTTTTGTTCAGTTCTCTTTTCTGCATGCTGTGCCCTCCCTCTCTTTCAACTATCTTACCCCCTCTTTCCTTTAACCCGCTTCTATTTCAGATATTACCATACTCCGCCCATGAGGAAATTCCTCTAATTAAAGTGGTTGTAAACCCTTACAGATGCCAAGTGAAGTGACTGGCCTCAGGTGATACAAAGATGAAACAAATCCTCCTACATAAGTTGTTCCTGTTCATCTGCAGTCTTCTCTACAGCCATTAAAAGTACATAATTTATACAGCTGGTCTGAGCTTCCAAAGTAGGTGGCAGAGAGCTGAAATCACACTACGCAGAGCTTAGTGAGAGCCGACTGTAGGGTAGGGTAGGGAAGGGACCCCCCCCCCCCACACCTGTAGGGAGGGGGATATCCCCTCCCCCGCCTGCAGGGAGGGGACACGCCCTCCCTTTCACACAGCATACAGGAGCAGAGCTGAGGCTGTCAAGGGCTGTGTGCTGGAGCTCCCTTCCCCATCACCTTTTTTCTCTTGGTGTCAGGAAAACCTTGTCAGAAGCAGATAGAGGAATGAAGCAGCAGACAGAAATTGCACTTAGTGCTCTGCCTTGAGACAAGCACACACTATAGAGGAATATGCTTTGTTCATAGTAATGGCTGTGGATGTAACAACCTTACATTGTACTTTGTACATTGCCAGACTTTGTAACCTTTTCATTTTACCCTGATACGCTCATAAAACATGTATTAAAATAAAAATATTCTAGAATTTTTTTTTATAAAAAATTAGGCTTTAAAAGGGCAGTTGGGAATTGGTATTCATTCTTAAGGGTATACCCGTCATGAGACATATACAGGGCTGCCTTTGCAATGTAATTTCCTTTTTCATAAATGCTTGTTACCTGGTTGGAATGCTAACCCACACAATTCAATATTTAGAAATATTTACCATGAACAAGAAGGTAAATCAGAAAAGATCAAGTCAGAAGTCCTCATTTTTATATACTTGCCCTAGATCAGTGACTCCAGGCACAGAAGCAAAAAGGCAACCACAACCCTATATTTCTCTCAGGGCAGGCTTCCATTAAGAAGGGACAGGTAAAGTAAACAATTAGAGGAAAAAAAAAAAAAAAAAGGAAAGCTAAATCAACATACTAAATAAATTCCTAATGCGACTGGCTCCAACCCCAACAAACATCTCATCAAATTCAGAGCCGGATGCATAATAGAAAGGAACATCAGCTTCCCCAGCGACAGCTCGAGCCAGGAGGGTTTTCCCTGTGCCAGGTGGTCCAACTAACAGAATACCTGAAGAAAAAAAAAAAAAAAACCACAGCATTTGAGGACAACTCAAGCAAAGGAGCTGCAATTTATGGACTTGAGAAAGGAAGAATCCCATCCATGCTTCAGATTCAATAAAT
Source organism: Aquarana catesbeiana (assembly GCF_042186555.1). Lineage (NCBI taxonomy): Eukaryota > Metazoa > Chordata > Amphibia > Anura > Ranidae > Aquarana > Aquarana catesbeiana. The sequence continues at coordinate 62,106,889 of NC_133328.1, read as the reverse complement.
GTGTACTAAAATGCCAACGATGCACAAGAAGTTTACATTTTATGCATTATTGCCTCTACTGAGTTGGGTAAATTTAGGCTTACAATGAAATGGGAATGGGGTTATGGGGCCTCTAGATTAATACACTGGGTCAATATAAAAATCACTCTCCTACAGTCAAAAATGTGGCACACGAGGCGTATCAAAGCAAAGCGCCATGTGTAGTAGATCTTACCTTTTGGAAGCTTTCCCCCTAAAACAGTGAACTTCTGAGGATTTTTCAAGAAATCAACCACTTCCTGTAGTTCATTTTTTGCTTCTTCAACCTGTTGATAGTATTAAGCACAGTGAGCTTTCCCTAACTGCACAAATAACTTTCCAATCGTTTAGAAAACTAGCAGCCATTATATTTAGAACCCATTACCCAAAGTGAAAGATGACATCTGGGACAGAGATAAAAGTTGAAGTATTTATGATGGGTGTGCAGGCTCTCTCCAAAAGAGAATTCCAATCAATCATTTTGGACCATAAACTCCAATTCTAAGACCTACCTCACGCCGCTTCTCTGCCTGGTGTCTATTTTTCTATAGAAATGTTTAGGCACAATGAGAACTAGAATTATAAAAAGCAGGGACAACTGCACCTAGAAGTGCACAGCATGAAGTGCTAAAAGTGCAGCTACTCAAACATAACCATCCACTCCAAGTCCGGGTACACATGGGCCGAATCAGCTAGTACAGTAGAAACCGTCCGACTTTCAGTCCGTGTGTACAACTGCTTGTCTGACAAAAGCCGATCTCACAAGTGGCTTCGGTCGAACGAGCATGCTGAAAAAAATAGCATCTGACCGGCCAATGTGTCCAAGCGCTGACCAGTGTGTTCCCCTGTCAGAACACAATAGCACAGTGGGGGTGGGGAAAGAGATCTCTGCACTAACCTCGCTTGTGTTAGTATAGCGATCTGTCACTTTTTTTCCCCCATTCAGCCCGCTGGGTTGAACGAATAAAGAACACACCTTTGTACCAAGCTTTAGCAAAAAGCGCCCTGAGGCGATTGAGTTCGCATAGGTAGCGCTATACAAGTCACTCATTCATTCATTCATTCATTCAAGCTTTAGTCCACTGAGCACCAATAAGACTACAAGTCTTAAAGCTTTTCTAAACCCAGGAATGTAAATATGTTGCAGCTTACCAGTCTTCAAAAGTGGCAGCTTCATTAGTTTTCTTATTTTAGGATTGCCCCCCCCCCAATCAAAAAACTTCCTGCTCTAGTGTGACAACATTTTCACTGTACTGTATCCATGGAGCAGCAACATTGTCACCCTAGGACAGGAAACGTATTAGGAATACACCTGTGCCTGTCCTCACCTCCATAACAGAGGAGAGGTGTTCTGTAGTCCACAGATATAGCTAGGAAGAACGCCCACTAAATGCCAACTGTGCAACATGGGCATAAAGAACAGCAAGCCATCAGCTCATTGGATCGCCAGCAGGGTCAACTGTTCTCCCCCCCCCCCCTCCCCTTTACAGTGGGGAAAATTATTAGATCCCCTGCAGATTTTGTAAAGTTTGCCCACTTACAAAGAAATGAAGGGTCTATAATTTGTATCATACGTGTATTTTAAATGATAGCGACAGAATATCAACCAAAATCTACTGTACAATGAGCAGATATAACAAAAACACTTAAAGTATATTTAGCAGGCCAAAAGGGAGAAAATAAGAGAAGTTCAAGGGTATGGTTTATATATATAGTAAAAATTCATGCAAGTTCAGCCTCACTACATCTTTTATACAACTGACTCTATTAAACAACATTGATTGGTTGCAATAGATTGTTGCTTTTATGCTTTAACCACTTGCCGACTGTATTAACTTAAATATACGGCAGCAAGGTGGCACTGCTGCAATGGATCATGTACCTAGTACATGATCCGACACTTACGGGTTAGGGGTGCGCATGCATTTATCACAACGGGAGGTGATCTGCAGGTACCGTGGACTTAATTTCCGCTGGCAACCGCCGATCGCAACCGCCGATCATCCAGCACAGAGGCAGAACACCGGTCCAGCTATGTAAACAAGGAAAATCGCCGTTCTGTCAGTACGAAAAGCATGGATCCAGGGACATGGATCCATGCCTTCCCCTGGTAAAAGCACCTCCCACACTATAAAATACTGACTAGGCACACAGTTGACCCTTTGATCGCCACTGATGTTAACCCCCTTCCCAGCCAGTGTCATTAGTACAGTGACAGTGCATTTTTTTTGCACTGACCATTATATTAGTGTCACTCGTCCCTAAAAAGTGTCAAAAGCACCCGACTGTACGTTGAAATATTACAGTCCTGCTACAAGCCACTGATCGCAGCCATTAATAGTAGAAATAAAAAATACTCCATAGTCTAGACGCTGTAACTTTCGCGCAAACTAATCAATATACGCTTATTAGGATTTCTTTTTACCAAAAAGATGTAGCAGAATACATATTGGCCTAAAAACTTATGAAGAAATTTGATTTTTTTTTATTACTCTTTATTGGGTATGCTTTACAGCAGAAAGTAAAAAATGTTTTCGCTCTCCAAATTGGTCGGTCTTTTTTGTTTACAGCGCAAAAAATAACTGCAAAGGTGATCAAATACCACCAAAAGAAGAGCCCCAGCCCTAACAAAGATCAAATCATACTTACCCCTTTTACATGCTCAAACGTTACATTTTTCATCTGAATTGGATCTACAGCTGCATCAAGGCCAGACGATGCCCGGAAACGGACTGCAATATAATGAAATTTTTTTATTTTAAGACTAAAATTGAAAGGGTTGAAAAATATAGAGCACTAGGTTAACGTTCATCAGCACTGTGAGGATTGCAGCAAACATTACACTTTTGCCTTTTTTCAACATTTTTAAGAAGTTTAGAACCGGTAGAATTATTGTTATGGCACAGATTCTGCAAAGGATGTGTTCATGAAGCATTAGTTGAGCAGACCACCTTATTATTATACAGTAACAAGTTATTTATTAAGCTACAACTGAACAAATTGCAAACCTTAAAGTGGTTCTAAAGGCATTTTTTTAATTAAAATTAAAAAAAAAAAAAAAAAAAAAAAGATGTTATACTTACCTCTGTCACTTAACTTTTCTTTGGCTGTCGGTGCTGTCCGCTCCTTCTTTCTGTGGGTGCCCCCATAGCCAGGGTGCACATTCTCAAGCTGGGCTGAATGCGTCCATAAACACAAAGTGAGGCTCAGCCAAACTCCTCAATGGCTCCCGTTGCTCTCAGTGTATCCAGAGAGCGGAGCTGCCGGTGGGGACAGCACTGTATCGTGAGAGGTGTCAGGTTGCGTTTGGAGGGGGGAGGAGGGGGGGGTTAGGAAGGTTTTTTTTTTTTCCTTAATGCAGGGAATGTATTAAAAAGGTAAAAAACACCTAGACTTTAGAACCATTTTAAAGTTACGCGCAAAAAAAAAAAAAAAAAAAAAAGTACCTGACAAAAACGGTGTTTTGGATAAGCCGTATAGTCCAATTATTATCACAGCTAGCAGCATGTACCGTGTCCTCTTCAGTGACTCTGAAAAAAGATTAAAAAGACCAGATGGGTAGGAGAAACAACTAGCAGCTTATCAAGAACATGAAAGTTAACCAATGTTATTTTCATTCTAAATTTTTCGCATTCCAATTCTCAATTTTCTAATAACCAATTTAAAAAGATATTCATTAAAAGGAGGAGAAGTCCAGCCAAAGCTCGTTTGGCTGGGCTTCTCCTATGGGTCACAGTAGTGCAATTCGTTTTGCACGCCTGTGACCTGTTTTCAGAGAGTGGGTTGAAGTCGGCTCTCTGCTGACGCCACAGATTTCAGTCCAGGCACCGCGTCATCGCAACAATAAGGTCTGGATCCACCAAGTGCCTGGACTGACACCCATCTCAGGCTCTCAGCAAACTGCTGAGAACCCGAAGCGGCCCGCTCTACCTCCTCCATAGCTCAGCGCTCCAATAAGCGCTGGGGGAGAAAAACAGAGAGCTGTGACTGACAGTCTGCAGCTCTCTACACACGGAGCTCTGAAAAGATTGATCAGCGATGTTCGACCGCTCGGTTTTCAGTTGAGAGGTGTCGGGGGACAGATACAGCATCGGACCCATGCTGCATCCACCTAAGTATAAAGGGGGAAAAATAAATAAAAAAGTTCCCATACTTCTCTTTTAAAGAATTCTCCCGATATGTAAAAAAATTTAAAATTCAATACCTGGATCATTTTGAAACTGGGCTGGAGAGCATGCTCTTTAAAAAATTTGTAAAGCACAGAGTAGAAAGAAGAAAAAAAAAAAAAGAAAAATCACTAGGTGAAGAAAAATCCAGGTCTATATGACATTAACGGCCCACATTCACACTTGGGTAAGGGGCTGTTAGCGATTCGATGTTGGAGACCCAGCGATTAACAGGTGGAACCCTCATTGAAAGCAATGGGAGGCTGAAAGCTCATGCAGTTTTTCGCGGTCGTTCGCATTTAACTGCTCAAGCTGATATTACCTTTGAATGATCGGCCCTGAATGCAGACCATGCTCAATCCATGAGCAATTACATGCGAGCGCCTGTGAACAGCTGTGGGAGCTGTTGGCCTCCCATTGCTTTTAATGGGGCTCCCGTCTGTAGCAAATCACCAAGAACCCCTGCACATAATCCCCAAGAACCCCATTCACTTGTGAATGGGGCCATAAAGTATTCTGTATACTTAGATTGTGCTGCAGACATTTTTGCAGGGCTGGTGTGACTTAGAGACTATTTAAATAAAAGGGTTCAGAGGCACAGAATGTTTAGATGCAGGACCCAGTTACATCATATATACACTATATAACAATACAAAAGCAAATATATCAACACACAGCAGTTGACATTAATCACGGAGGGGACGGGACATGTTCAGCTGAGCATACGCATGGAATAAATCGGAAGTACAAAACTCTAAAAAGTAATGCTTAAGCATGGCAACAGATACAGTCAGTTGTCCCAGATTACCTGTAGTCCTTTGAGTGAGAGCTTGTGCTTTCAGGAATCCTTCTGCAAAGCCAGTCTTAAAGGCTTCCTGCTGTCCTTCAGGGACATTCTTACTTTTCACAATCTTGTCCAAGTTTTCCACATCTGGAATCCTGTCTCGCATCAAAAATCCCTAAAGGAACACAAAAAAAAAGTCTTTTGCTGAACCATTCTTCTTTTCTACATGCCGAAAAGTACTTTAACACTAATCTGGAAGCAACATGTTTAATTATAGTTAAGCATTCAGATATACCTTCATAAAGGAGGGTGCAGATCTTTCAGTGGCCGCAATCCGCTCAGAGGTTGACTGAAGCCGTTTGTCTTTTGTGTGGACAGTCTTGAATCCGCGAGACTGTGTATATACTTCGATAAAAAACAAATATAATTATCATTTATAATAAAAAAAAAAAAAGGGAAGGTCAGGAGATAAAATATAGAGCTGCCATATTAGAATAAATATAGTTATATATAAACTGATGGAAGGCTAGTCGTCTCTGGCATCAATAATTATTGTGGATCACATTTGCAGAAACCTGAAAGTGGAGCTTCACCCAAAAGGGGAAGCGCCACTTGTCTGCCTCCTCTCCCCCTCCGCTGCCACATTTGGCACCTTGTGGTGGGGAGCGGGTACCTGGTTTTGATAGGTAACCGCTCCCACTTCCTCCGCAGCCGGCCCAATGAGAGCGGACAGCGTGTGCAGTAGGTAACTGGCTGTGAAGCCGCAAGGCTTTACTGACAGTATCCCTTAGTGCAGATGGTGGCGGCAGTACCCAATAGCCGACTGAAAATTAGCTTGGGTGAAGACACCACTGGTTCCTGGACAGGTAAGTGTCCTAATATTAAAAGTCAGCAGCTATACTATTTGTAGCTGCTGACGCTTACTTTTTTTTCTGCAGGAGCCTGAAGCACCTCTTTAAAATACCCTAAAATTTTATATCCCTGATGTGAATGTTGTACCATCTACATGTGTTAAAAAGTATCCTGTTCACTTTGTATTACTCCCTGTGAAATAACTGGTTTTCCCCAGAAGTGTGGTCAATTTATGACTGTGCTGGTAGCACATCCTGCCTGTCCTCCAATGGCTATGACTTGTGCTGACATGCCCCCTGCACAGCTCTTCACTGTGACTCTACCTTCTGCTGACACCACCATGCAGTCTCAAACCCCCACCTTTCTAAGCCCCTTCCGCAGCTGAGAAAAGAGGTCATGTGATCATAAAAAAAAGTATGTATTAAACTACATTTAAACTGAATGAGTTGTTTTACAAGGTGAGGTTCACATTTACTTTAAATGCATGCTTGCTGCCATAGACGACTCCCACCTGCCTTCTAAGGGGTCACTATCTGCAAATGTCTCTATTATACTTAAGCCAAAGGTCCACCCCAATGTAGCAGCTATCGGTCAATATCTTTGCTCAACATAGACCTTAAACTGTTTGCAAACGTATTAGCTAATCGCTTATCTCCTTCTTCCAGGGGTGACTCAAAGATCAGGTGGGATTTGTTCCCGGTCCTGAGGCAAGGGACAATACCACCAAAACAATTCACCATCTCATTTATCCAGCGCCAAAATCTGAAAGCTTGCCTCCTATCCTTTGATGCCGAAAAGGCGTTTGATAGAGTCAATTGGAGATTTCTACGACTCACTAGAGCAACTAGGATTAGGAACATCTTTTATCTCCAGGGTGATGTCCCTGTACTCCCAACCTTCTGCCTCTATATTAGTAAATGGCACTTCCTCAGAGGCGTTCTAACACCCTCCTCCCATCACAAGCTGTTTCTATACGCTGATGATCTCCTGGTCAACCTACAACACCCTCATACCTCCTTACCATCACTTTTCCTGGAATTCCATCGTTTTAGCTCCTTTAGTAATTTCAAACTCAATATATCCAAAACAGAGGCTCTCAGTATCTCCCTCTCCGCCATTGGAAAGAGAAGTTCGTTCGCAATGAGGACATCGTAGAGGTAAACAAAAGGCATATCCTACCTAGGGGTTACTATACCCTCCAATCTCTCCAATTTAATTTTCAATGAATTATATTCCCCTACTCTCCCGCATATGGAAAGACTTAGAAGAGTGGGGAGGTTCCCCTTTGCCATGGTTCAAGCGAATTAACTCTTAAGATGGACACCCTGCCCAAACTACTGTACCTTTTTCAAACAATCCCCATCATGGTACCAAAGTTCTTCTTTGTCTCTCTACGATCCCTCGCTATCCGGTTCATGTGGAACCGCGGGATACCTAGGGTGAAGTACAAGCTACTCACCCTTCCGAAGCTACAGGGTGGGGCGGGTCTCCCTGCCAGAGATTTACTATAAAGCCACCCACATGGCGCGCATTCTAGAGTGGTTTCCCCGTCCTTTCCTGAAAGCTTCCGTCATGGTATAGCATGATTTGGCCCCTGTAGACCTCCGGGCTCTTCTATGGGGATACAGAAACGACCTTGCCCACCTATCCACCTCCTCACCGCTGACACTTGCCACCCTTGGACTCTGGTATAACAGGGGATTGTGCTCCATTCTGTCTTCCGACCCTTACCCATTGACCTCTCTGTTAGACCACCGGTTTCAAATGCCCCGAGTGGCCACAAGCACATTCTTTTGTACACCCATTACAAGGGACACCAACTACTCTAGCAGGTTCTCGCGACTGGCTTACCACCCTTCACTTATCCACATTCACAAAACGCTTATATGCTTCCTCCCAAATACACCACTCCTATACTGAATATCAAAGGCTGTGCTCCCTCTCTGTAACGCCCAGACATCTTCTCTCATCCCTATATAGTCTCCTACAAGCCCTTACACATGACGACTTACCACCTTACATTAGGATGTGGTCTGCAGACCTGGGAAAGGACATCTCCAGAGTGGATTGGCAGACCTAATTTAAATTTTACCCACAAGTCAACGATATCCTGCTATTCCCAAGAAAAGAACTACAAAATTCCTGTCTCGATGGTACAGGGACCCCGCCACGTTACACAAAAATTTTCATGCAACTCCAGCCTCCTGTTGCCACTGTAACTCTGCTACAGGGACCTATCTACATGTCTGGTGGGAATATGAGAGGATCCACCCCTTCTGGACTCAGGTATTTGAATGTTACAATAAAATTTATGAAGACACGTTATCGCCTACCCCAATGATTGCCCTCCTCTCGACACTACCTGGGTTTAGAACATTGCAGAAACGGAATCTCCTCCTTTTTTTTTATGTCTTCAGCAAGATAGCTCATTCCATCATTTTGGAAGACAACCCCCACTCCTCCCTTGTCACGATGGGTTTAGACCATGAACGATATTATGAGAATGGAGGAGATGTTGGCTTTAGACATCACCACCTTTGATAAGTACAAGGTATTGTGGTCCATTTGGCTCCGCTTCAGATACCCTCACGAGTATGCTCTCAATCCCGACAGGGTCACCCCAATAAGCAGCCTAACCATAGGGAGGGTTGAGGTGTCTATCCATTGGTTTCCCACCCTCTGTCCATTATCTACCTCTCTCTACGAGTGTCTCCCCAGCAGCTCTCTCTCTCTCTCTCTCCTCTATGATCTTTTCTGCCCTTATTTACTTCCCTCTCTCACTCAATCTACGCCCTTACTTGGGCCACCTCCCACTTTTATTTGATTTCCCCTGTTATTTTTTTAATTATTCCTCCATAGTTTTATTATGACCAAGGCTCTCCAGCCAGAGCTACTCCTCGCAACAGATGACAGTTGTCAACCCTTACAATGCATTGTTTGTTAGTGGGAGTCAAGCTATGGGCGATAGCCTACAGGCTGACTCATTACCTATGTTTACTAATGGCTGTCACCAAGTTGTAACTTATGTTGTTCTTTGTGATATTTGTGAAATTGACAAACTAATTTTCAACCCTAAATGCATGCTTGCTCTGGGTTAAAGCCTAACTTCTCATTCTCTGGCCCTCTGAACACAACCATCAACCACCTTTTTTTTTTTTTAAATATACACACACACAATTATACTTATCTTTACTACTAGTCTCCTGGCTGGATTACTGACATCACAGATCCTTCCTCTTCTTCAGTTTTAAGCACTGCTGTGCTAACATGATTTCTGAGTGCCACTCTGTCCGAGTATTGTAAGCCCAGACTGGCATTATGAGGGCCTGGGTGCTCAGGAGGCAGGATGCATAATGCTGGGAGTCATTCAACCCAGAAGACTGGTGACATCTAGTGCTGAGATGAAGTACTGTAGGGGACAGCCCAGATTTGGAGGCAAATGTGGTAGCTAGAGTCACCTTTACCATTTTAGGCCTTCTGTGCATCACGTTTGTTTAATGAATGTGGGCTTTGCTGTTCCAATGGATTAGTATAGCCAGGCAGCCAGTAATTTTAAAACGGGGGGGTTTGCTAGGAGGAAAGCCTCAATGTCTCCAATATCTCTCATGTCTCATTATCATCTATAATAATAAAAAGCATGCAAGACGAACGTGGACAATGCAATGCAATGCTGGCCATTACTGTAACGGAGTCAAGCTTTGACAGCAAAAGTCAAGAGAGATGACAGGTAATGGCCCCCGAAGATTGTGGTCTTGCCTCCATATGAATGGGAGTTGTCAGCTTGTTGCTCATGCCCGGGGCCATTTTAAATCTTTTGCACTAAACTGATAGATATTTTGTACTGACATGGTAATCCAAAACGGTGTAAACCAATATATTGTAAAGAAGTCACAAATGTTACTAAAAGAGAAAATTCAGCATTTACCTGGCCAATGCTGCAGGTCTGCACAAACTTGCTTCAGTGGGCTCATCTGCTGCTGGTGGTACGGACGCAAAGCATTTACAGTGCTGGGATAGCCTTCAATGAAAGATGTGAAATTGTACTTTACAAAAAAACAAAAAAACCCAAACACAAACACAACACAACACACACACACACACACACACACACACACATTTTAAAGCAGACCTTCAGTTATTTTTTCAACTTTCCATCTATTAAATCTTCTGCTTGTTTTAACTTTGGATAGTAAAACATTTTTTTTCTGCCAGTAAATACCTTATACAGCCCACTTCCTGTTTGTCTGGTAAAAAGCCTAGGCTTATGACATAATGCACAGATTTCAATCTCACTCTCGTGAGAGTTTGCCAGGAAGGGGGGGGGGGGCGACACGGGTCATAAGCGGGCCAATGAGAGCTGCAGGGCTCCAGAGCTGGAGACCTGGAGGTGTGCCTCTGTGTAAGTCCAGGAAGTGAACAGGCAGCAGCTTCAGCTGCTCACAGTTAAAATGGATGCAACCAGACTTAGTGGAGGGAGTTTTCTGCAGAATATTTGGCAAGTACAGAATCACAGTATATATAAAATATGCAATGTGGTTGGTGGGAAGCTTCAGAATGGCAAAGATGTTTTTATTATAAATTATGTTAGCAGACTGCAGTTCCTCTAATACCAACCATCTATTAATACATCCAGCTCAAAATATCCTTTTTAAATTCTTACATAATGGTTTGCAAAAAAAAAAAAATATATATATATAAAAAAAAATTTAATTAGGAAACACCACAAACTAACATTGCTGAATACATTTTATTTTTAAAGTGTTACATTTTACAAGAGAAGGGCCCATTTACGCCAGGTAGGATTTCACAAGACTTCCACTCATACCACAGGGCCATTATTGAATTATGGTGCACTCTGATATTTTTCTGCATTATGCCGTTTGCTGACCTGCAGTTTCCCTTTGTCTATTCCCAAAAACTGATTTTCAAAAAAACATAGTAAAACATCTGAGAACTTATGAAACCAACAATTTTTACTCCCACGCAGCTACACCCTAAACTATATGTGCCAGATTTATATACATATACAGTACTCTGCAAATCTTAGGCAGGTGTGAAAAAAAATGCAGTAAATTAGGTATGCTTTCAGAAATAGAAGTGTTCATTTTAATCAATTAAATGCAAATTAAATGAACAGAAAAGAAATCAAAATCAAAATTTGGTGTGACCACCCTTTGCCTTTACACCAGCATCCATTCTTCTAGGCACACTTGCACACAGTTTTTGAAGGAACTCAGCAGGTAGGTTGTTACAAACATCATGGAGAACTAACTACAGATTGTCTGTGGATGTAGACTGCATCAAATCCTTCTGTCTCTTCATGTAATCACAGACAGACTCCATGATATTGAGATCAGTCCAGAGTACCTGCTGCCATTTTTTCACCCCAGTTCCTATGTTTCTGTACATAGTGGAGTCGCTTAGTTTTGATTCCATGTCCAATGCACAATATGGGGTGCAGAAAAATGGCAGCAGGCTCCCTGGACTGACGATTCAAAATTTGAAATATTTGGCTGTAGCAGGGGGCAATTTGTTTGCCGAAGGGCTGGAGAGCGATACAATGAGTATCCTTGCACGTTTAGGGCTGCAATTCTGCAAATGGAGTTGGAGATTTGGTCAGGATCAATGGTGACCTCAATGCTGAAAAAAACAGGCAGACACTTATCCATTCATGCCATATCAGGGAGGTGTGCGATTGGCCCCAAATCTATTCTGCAGCAGGACAACGACCCAAACATACAGCCAATGTCATTAAGAGCCATCTTCAGCGTAAAGAAGAATAAGGAGTCCTGAAAGTGATGGTCTGGCCCCCACAGGAGCCCTGATCTCAACATCAAGTCTGTCTGGAATTACATGAAGAGACCCCTGCACCCCATATTGTGCATTGGACATGGAATCAAAGCTAACCGACTCCACTATGTACAGAAACATAGGACTCTGGACTGATCTCAATATCATAGAGTCTGTCTGTGATTACATGAAGAGACAAAAGGATTTGAGGCAGCCTACATCTACAGAAGATCTGTGGTTAGTTCTCCAAGAGGTTTGGAACAACCTACCTGCAGAGTTCCTTCAAAAATTGTGTGCAAATGTACTTAGAATAACTGATGCGGTTTTGAAGGTAAAGGGTGGTCACATCAAATATTGATTTTATTTCACTTCTGTTTATTTACTTCCCATTTTGTGAAGTAATACAAAATTACCTATTAACGCTTCTATTACTGAAAACATGCTCAATTTACTTTTGCAGAATATATATATATATACATATATACACACACACACTTGTTACAATCATCAGTGTCACTGTAACACCAATATACATGTGAAAAACAGTGCCGCGCCACTCCTTATACATATACACCCATGGTAAATAACACGATACAAAATTCAAATACAACTGCTGGTAACCCTGGGTGAATGTGTGGAATTTGGTTTTCAGAAAAGTTTTTAAAGCTTATAAAGCACTAGGGAGTTTTTGTTTCTCTTTACTCTAAGAACTGGATGAGAGAAGAGGCACCTTATGAAGTTGGAGGCCAACAGATCCCAAAGGGGAAACAAGCAAGTTTTAGGACCTGTTGCAACATATAGGTAAAAAAATACAGTGAGAGCACACCTGTTTTTGCACAAGTAGTAGTGGCGAGTGAATAAAGGAACACTTACAATGTTTTTGTCTGCACAGTGTGGAGTTCAACTAATAGACACACGGAGAGGCCGTTAAATGCACAGTATATAGTGGAGTGATTATAAAAGAGACGTATTTTTAAATTTGATTTAGATTTTTTGATTCTATGCTTTTTATTATCACTTTGGAATATTGTATTATTAATCATAGGTATAGACATCATTGAAAAAGGAGTGATACAGTATTGTTTTTCACATATAGCTCTGAGAACCCATGTTACTGTGTTAAAGTGCATCCATTGATAATAAGCCCGGCCCCCCCCCTGATCCGGATTCCACCTACCATTTTTATTTTCAAAGAAAGACTGTGCAGATACATGGGATGTGTGCCAGTGCAATGAGCTTTTCTTTTTATCAGCAAAGCCAGGAAGAAGTCTTGAGAAGATCTCGTCAAGCTGTGCAATCCGCAGCTCAGATAAACCCAGGTCCCGCAGGTTGAACACAGGCTGAAAGAAAAGCACATGAACAGATGTTATATCGGTTATACCATATTGTATCGTAAACTCCTTTGGAGAGATAAAAAAAAAAGCCCACGACAAATCAGAACCCAGTATTTCATCCCAATGATCAAAAGACAGACTGAGCAATTCATAACAGCCCCAGCGACAGGTTTCTGGTGGAAGTTCCTTTAAAGTGGTAGAAAAAAAAAACAACTTTTTTTTACTTTTACCTACAGGTAAGCTTACCTGTAGGTAAGATGAAAATCTCCTAAATGTGCACCGTTTAGGAGATATTCTAGTCAGCAGCAGTTGGGGTTGTCACCAGTGCATATGCTCTGAATGAACGGCATACCAGAGTCGTTCCTTCAGATATGTGTGCGATGGCTGAGATGTCATCGCAGCTCAGCCTACCAGAAGGCTGAAACCCCCAAACCTGGAAGGAAGACGAGGTGAAAATGGAAGCCCATGCAGTGTGACAGTGCTGGAGGGCTTTGTTTTAAGGCAAGTCTTTCATAATGTGCTAGTATGCAGTGCACACTAACATATTATGAAGATTACCTTGCAGGTGAAATTTTTTTTTTTTTCTGAAAAGACTTCACTACCGCTTTAAGAACTACCTGTGCCTAATTCAGACCAGCATTTTATGCCAATGTCGGTAACATTGCCGACACATGTGGCAAATTCAGAGATTTCTTACTACTGCCACTAGCAAACTGTCTCTATGGAAGTAACAAATTCCTAAACAGTTACTGCCAGTTCTCATATTAGGAAACTGGAGTCAACCAAGACTACCTCTGAGCTGGCATACAGAATGTACACCGGTACTCAAGAGTGGGCCCTGATTGTGCTGGGAAGATGATGTTGTGTATGTTACAGCTTCCTGCACAGAACTGTATCCCCGCCCTCATTTAGCTGTGGGCTGGTAAATGCTGGGGCTAAAAGCCAAAGTGTAAACAAAGGGATATCATTACCCCAATATGGCAATGCCCATATTTAGGAAATGACCTGTCACTGGGTGGGAGGAGCATGGAGAACTGAGAATCAAATTCCCCATCAAGTGCGCTTTACTACTGATTAATTGTGCACAGCAGTGGGCAGATTTGAAAGCCGCTATTGGACTAAATAGCAACTAAGAATCCGCCCGCTGCCATGTGCTGTCACTCCCCCAGTACAAAACTTCAGTCATGCACATGTCAATGTGAGGGGCACAGTGACAGGGAAAAGAGGGAGTGCACTGAGGAAGTCCAGTGTTGTCACTCCGACTTCAGCGTAGACAAAGCCCAAGGACACAGCGATCACAGAGCACGCTGCCCGCACAAGTGTGACCACGGGAGGATGTCATTCAGCTATAGTGCGGTTAAAAAAAAAAAAAAAAAAAACACACAACAACACACACACCACAGTACAAGGGACACAACTTACCTTCAGTGAGATGTCTCCCTTCTGCGGATGTGTCCTCCTTTCGACAAAATCTCTCTCATCCAATGTCTTTACCCCTGCAATCTTCCAGTGCATTGGGGGTGAATAGAACTAAGGGGTTGTGATAGGCACTCACAAACAGTGCCTGAAGCTGGTATTAAAGCTTCCATAAATGAAATAGGATCTATGAATGGAGGGGGCAGAGCCATCAATCATTCGCCTGTCCTCTATTCATAGATCCGGTTTCATTCAGAGAAGCTGTAGTAATGGCTTGCATTCATTGAGCAGCTGGGTGTAAAAGGTCAGACATAGTCAAGTGTTCGAGTTCCTACCATAGCCCAATAATTCTATTAACCTCTGCCGCAGCAATATTATGGTGGCAGGGGGAGCATCGAAAGAGGAAGATTTTGGCAAAAGGAGGGCAAAGCAGCACATTTTATTAAAAGGTAGGCAATCTTCCGTGTGCTTTTTTATTTTATGTAAACTTAGGTTTTAAAACTGCAAGGCAGGAGTGCCAACCACTTATCCACTATTTTGCCCAGAGCCCTAGTTAAAAGAATCAGATCCCTAAAAGACCAAAGTCACTTCCAATTCTGTAACAGTATTTAGCATCTCACTAATATATTATACACGTGATTCCAGCATTTTAAGTATGACACAAACTAGATCAAAGACAGTGGGGGTACATTGACTCACTGGGAGTTTATTCCTTTTAGGGTCCTTTCAGACTGGGGCGGTTTGCAGGCGCTATTGCGCTAATAATAGCGCCTGCAAACTGACCCGAAAGTGCCGCTGCTTTAATTCCAGTGTGAAAGCCCCGAGGGCTTTCACACTGGAGCTGTGCCCTTGCAGGACGGGAAAAAAAGTCCTGCCAGCAGCATCTTCGGAGCGGAGTGTATACCGCTCCTCCACCGCTCCTGCCCATTGAAATCAATGGGATGGCGCGGCAATACTGCAGAGGCGCTTTGCGGTGGTTTTAACCCCTTCTCGGCCGCTAGCAGGGGGGTAAAACCGCCCCGCTAGCGGCCCAATACCGACGGTAAAGCGCCGCTTACAATAGCGGCGCTTTACCGCCGATAACACCCCCACCCCAGTGTGAAAGGGGCCTTAGTGTGTTTACTGAAATAACACTGACAAACCTCAATGGAATAAAAGCCCCTAAAACAGGCTTGGTAAAAACAACACAAATCACTAATGCACACAACTATTATTTGTATAAACTTGTATTTGTAATATTATTCTGAGGGGGGAAAAAAAAAATAAAAATCTTGCTCAGAACACAGAAACGCCATATAAAACAAGATACAATCAGAGCATGCATCATTAGGCAGCTGTATACAGTAGCAGATGTTTGTTAAATGGCATGTGAATAAATTCAGGGTAAAGTTCAGCTAATAAGATCACCAAGTAAAGTAGGAGCTTCTGCCAAACATTAATAGAGATAGCAGCTACAAAAAAAAACAAAAAAAAACACACAACTTAATGGAGTGGGTACCTAGCGAAACTAGATTAACATCCCCCCCATAAAAATAAAAAAATTCCAAATATGGCGGGGGGGGGGGGGGGGGGGGATGAAAAGTGGAACTTCCCCTTTTGTTCCGCTTTAACTTGGAAAGCACCTAACAAGCTCTGCATATAAATGTATCCCATTAACCACTTGCCAACTGGGCCATTTCCGACACGTCTCTCATATATGTAAAAATCTGTTTTTTTGCTAGAAAATTACTTAGAACCCCCAAACATGATATATATTTTTATTTCATTTTTCAGCAGAGACCCTAGAGCAGTGATGGTGAACCTTGGCACCCCAAATGTTTTGGAACAAAATTTTGCATGATGCTCAACTACACTACAGAGTGCATGAGCATCATGGGAAATGTATTTCCAAAACATCTGGGGTGCCAAGGTTCGCCATCACTGTCCTAGAGAATAAAATGGCGTTCGCTGCAAATTTTTATGTCACACAGTATTTTGTGCAGTGGTTTTTCAAATGCAATTTTGTAAAAAAATACACTTGAATTAAAAAAAAAAAAAAAAAAAAAAAAAAAAACGCACAAAAACAATATGTAAGCCAATTTTTTTTTGTAAAATATGAAAGATGTTAAGCCGATTACATAGATACCCAACAGATCATGCCTTAAAATTGCGCACGCTTGTGGTGGCAAACTACGGTACTTTAAAATCCCCATAGGCGACACTAAAAATAGCTACAGGTTTTTGTAAATGTATTTTATAAGCAGTGACAGGTCTTCTTTATGGAGAGATATGAGGTAGCTAAGACCCCACATTTATCCTCTACAATATAAAGCATTAGATCAAAAAACAATAAATAAAATAAAAAAAAAACAAAAAAAAAAAAAACCCAACAACAAATATGGCCTCGTTTACGGGCTGGAACCGGAAGCGACGTTCTGACGTTGCTCCGGTCCTCATAGATCAGTGGTTCTCAATTCCTGTCCTCATGACCCACTAACAGGCCAGGTTTTATGTATTACCTTGGGGAGATGCAGACTAGAATACTGCAATCACTGAGCAGCAAATTATATCACCTGTGATGTTATTTCAGTTATCTTGCAAACCTGGCCTGTTAGTGGGTCCTGAGGACAGGAGTTGAGAACCACTGTCCTAGATCATAGAGATGAGCAGAGGCCATCTTTCCTCTGCTCATCTCTACGCCCAGCCGCCGGAACCACTGGATGGGTTCCCAGGGATACCAATCACCCAGGCAAGCCTGGGACGTGTCAAAATGTGCCACTAGGACCACTTTTATTGGTTAGAGAAAAAAAATACCGGGGTTATGGCATATCGCTTCAGCCATAACCCCAGTATTCCACCTCCTATCGAGGAAATCTATGGCCAGGTTGGCAAGTGGTTAAAGTGTACCATTCCCCTTAAAACAGTTTTTGCTGATTAAAATTATACATAAGAATGTAATCTATCAATCCCCCAGTAACTTTAATGTAGATCAGGGGGTCAGAAAACCATCAATCGTGATCTAATGGTTGACCACAGACAAGTGGATCGCAGGGTTGCGCTCAGGCAGCTTCGGACACTGAGCTATATCACTGGGAAGCTGTTGGCTTTGATCATTCCCCGCTTTGTTGACCCTCCTTCCGCAAGGCAGGGACCTCCACCCTGCAGACCCCTGTACACTGGCCCTACCTGCTGCAGACCCCTGTACACTGGCCCTACCTGCTGCAGACCCCTGTACACTGGCCCTACCTGCTACTTACAGTGGCCAGCAGAGCTAGGCCAGAATTGAGATCTGCGAGGCCTGAAACTAGTCGAGCAAGTCAATCTGCAGTACAAGCTGTTCTGCCTTAACGGTGGAGTACCGCATCAGCCTTGAGGATGACTAATTACCCTCTAGACATGAAAAAAAAAAAAAAATTGTGAATAAAAGTGAATGCAGAGTTTGTTACTGAATCCAACGTAAGGTAGGTCATAGGAAGGAAGAAAGAAGACGCTGCACCTTGGTGATCTTAGATCTCTTTTATGCTGTCCAGGTATATCTCCACCTCTGAAAGGTTACCTACCCCTGATGTATATTGACACATTCTTGTGACCAGTATATATTTATAACAACCAGGCCACCCCATCAACCCTTCTCAAAAAACCCCTCTCTTGTGCCTCTCAATACCACTCCTACCAGCTATAATTTGCAGCATAAACATTTGCAATAAACCGCTCTTATCATTAAGCCCAGAAATCCATCAGAATGAACTCCCCTGTCATACCTCTGTAGTGCATGTCTCACTGTCATTGGCGACTTCACGCTGGACGACCTTCAGGGAGGCAGAGCTTGGGAAGTACGCTGTGGTTTTGGGAGAGTGAAATGCTGTGATCAGGTAACTCAGCGGTACTGTAAACTGTAACAACAAAGTCATGGTACAATTTTTTTTTAAGCAAATCTTAACAGCATTTAAAAACGGACAATACACTACACAATCAAACTGTGAAACTGCCTTTCGATTTACCAAACATTTATGAAAGGATGGTTTAGGGAAAGAAAAGAAAAGAAAAGAAAAGAAAAGAAAAGAAAAGAAGAAAGAGCACAGGAAACATTTTTCCAATTACATAATACGTAAAAAAAATATACATTGAACACATAACACATCAATATACATTACATGAACACGGCACAAAATTACACAGAACCCCCAACACACATATACACACACACACACTTATTTATTTTTATTGCATAATGTGAAAGATGCCACGCCAAGTGAATAGATACCAAACATGTCATGCTTCAAAATTGCACACGCTCGTGGAATGGCGCCAAAACTTTGGTGCTTAAAAATGCCCATAGGCAACGCTTTAAACATTTTTACAGGTTGCATGTTTTGAGTTAGAGGTCTTGGGCTAGAATTATTGCTCTCGCTGTAACGTTTGGGGGCGATACCTCACATGTGTGGTTTGAATGTCGTTTACATATGTGGGCGCAACTTACATATGCATTTGCTTCTGCAAGCGAGCATGCGGGGACAGGGGCGCTTATTGTTAATTTTACTTTTAATTTTTCTAGTTTGATGCTTTTTTAAAACATTTTTTGATCACTTTTATTTCTATTACAAGGAATGTAAACATCCCTTATAATAGGAATAGTGCGCGACAGGTCCTCTTTAGTGAGATCTGGGGTCAATAAGTCCCCAAATCTCTCCTCTAGGCTGGAAAGCCTGAAATCAAAAAAAGAAGATGCTTCCCAGCCGAGGCGGCGGCATTTTTTTCCTGGCTTCCCAGGCTGGGCGTGACGTCGTAACTTCGCGCCCGGCCTCTGAATGATCATAGAGACTCCGGGGACCATCTGGCCCGCCGGAAATATGATGCTGCACTTCTAAACCAGTCAGGTCCGAAAATCACATATACCTTTCACAGACCAGTATACACCAATCTTTTTCTTTATTAAGCCCTGATGAAGGAAATTTGTTGGCTCTGTAACAAAATACATTTTATCCTATCTTGGAATAAATTTGTTTTTGGCAACTAAGTGTGTGGCGCTTCTATCTTACAATTTCTCTATTACAAAAGTAGATCTTGGATATCCTTTGACATGGAGAAGCTTCCAGCCTAGAATCTATATACCTAGTCCAAATACAATGACAACTCCTGCAGGAGTCCACATCCAATAAATAGGACATGTAGTCATGCATGGCAAACTTAAAATTTTGTAATCCCAGACTGATCCAAGACAAAAAAAAAAAAAAAAAAAACACCACCACACACGCCAACATGACCCAAAGTAATGTTCTTCCAGAGCCCTGAAAAAGTGGGAACCCAAAAAACCCCGAAATGCCTTGGCTGCACCAGGGTTCACTTTTTCAGTAAAGTATTTGGATTCTTCAAAGCTGCAAGCATCTTACCTACATTATGTGCTGCTCCTTACATTTACTTACACTCAGATGAAGTCATAATTTTACTGCTATAAAGACAAATAAAAAGTCGCTTTACTCTTTATTACCCTGCAACGTGCAGGGTTACATTTTCAGTGGCCGGCCAATGGCCGAAGAGGATTCCCACAAAGAAATGTCAGGGGAGATAGCTGTGGACAGTGACTAGACCGGTCATTGCTGGAGAAGGTCACTTGCAAGGCAAGTGTGCCATAATGTACAGTTATAATGCCTTTATGGTAAGAACTGACTCTCACACAGCACAATGTAAAGGATAAGTTCACCTTTCTGAACTGGTTACATCCATATTTTGGGGTGCAACAAGTTCAGCAACACACACACGTGGTAGCCAGCCAGGGATATTCTCACAATTCAAAGAGCGCAAGCGTGCGGGGCTCCTCCCACATGGCCATGTCACTGATCCCTGTGAATCAATGAAATAAAAGTGCCAGCAACCTTTGCAGTGGTCGGCTTGTAGTTCTCAATGAACTACCACGGAGCTGTGTGGCGCTCTAGTAGTTCATGAATTCTTCTGGCCAGCGTAAAACTTCCTGCCCACACATAATATATATCGGCAGACACCACACACTGCACTGACAGTGTGCAGGAGGCCTGCATGGCATCAGTGATCTGCTGACCGCTGGTGCAATGCTTTCCATTCTCCTAAAACTATATAAAAAAAAAAAAAAAAGTGTAAACTTTTTTTTTTTTTTACAGGTAAAAAATAATGTGCATTTATTAGTTTTTGTTAAAATGAGAACTTATCCTTTAAAGCGGTGTTCCAGCTGCAAAATGTATATTTTTTAAAAAGTCAGCAGCTACAAAACACTGTAGCTGCCGACTTTTAAAAACCAAACTTACCTGTCAAGGGAGCCCGTAATGTCAGTGCCCCCCCCCCCCTTTCACCGCTAGTTTCCTACTGCGCATGCGGTGTTTCCTGAATGGCCCCCATCTTCTGAGACACACACAGGTCCCAGAAGGCAACGGGGGAGAATAGGGCGTGACGCACTGGGCCGCGGCGAGGCTGGGACGAAAGCACACAAGGTACATCATAAAAGGCAAGAAAAAAAAAAAAAAAAAAAAAAAATCATTGAGTGGTGGAGGAGGGTTGTCTTTCCTTTAAGACAAAAGTTGTAAAAGTGGGTGGAACTCCACTTTAATTTCCTGAAAATGATAGGGTATCCAAAGTGAAGACAGGTTCATGTTAAATGAATGATCTCTATGCGTTTAGTAAACAATTCATAAAAAGTTATATTATGCAGATTATACAGCCAAATGATCACATACAGTAAATGACAAAAAAACAAAAACAGCTTTTTTTACTTATTTTGCCACATAAAGTCAGCTGGAAGTACTGAAAGGTGTCAGTTACACAAGAGCCAGTGACAGAGAGCTGAACAGAAAGGAGATATACAGTACATGTAATATGGGAGGTGAATGAGGTCACTGCACCACATCGCTATCAGCTGATCAGTGGTGACAGAATTCTAGCAGGGCTGTGTACAAAGTACCAGATGACGCCTCCAGTGCCTACAGACAGAGCAGTCTTTATTATTATCCAGTTTTACTGCCGATTTCAATGTAACTGGTGACCCCAAGATTTGAGATTTCTGCAATAAAAAGGGACATTTAAACCATTCATGATGGAGGTGAAACAAATCTTAAAGCCCGAACACAGTTTTGCAACTTTGATACGTAAAATTGTACACATCATCACAACTACTTAGTGTATATTGGGCTTTCATTTGATGGTAAATGGTAATGGATATCGCCTGTTTTTTTTTTTCAAAGGAAAACTGGCACAAAATCAAAAATATTTTTTTTCCTTTCTTAGCTGTATATTTAGGCCTCATGCACACTGGAATTTTACAGCTGCTGTTTTTGGCTTCAAATGTTTTTTTCTAGTCAATAAACCATCATGTTATCCTATGTGCCCATGCACACATAGGACGTTATCAACCGTTTTTGGCTGGGAAAAAACAAACAAAAAAAAAAACAAAAAAAAGAGAAGAAATCAAAAATGACAGGAAAAAAAAAAAAAAAGACTGACTAGCGCTATAGCCAATCACAGTGATCAGGCGATTGAGAACCAGTCCCCCCAGTTCTCGATCGTTAGTATGAGACACCTGGAGCTGTCAGTGACAGCTTGATCAATGTGCTGGGAATACACTCTGTCATCACATAAACAAAGTAGCTTATACATGCGGCCCCATTGATAAAGACCTATTTCTATCTGTCTACACAGAATCTGCTAGACCCGTTTCAGCAAAGGTCAAAGACAAGGGTGACCCTGTCTTACCTGTCCACAATGCTGATCCCTATATAGGGTCTGCGTTTCACCTGTTGCAGTGAGCATACACATATAGGGGTCTTCAGGGTCTGGTTTCCATAGGGATGGAGCATGGCGGTGGACCTGTATAGCACCCTGCGGCTGACGCCACACATTGCTCAAAGTGCCCATGCACAGTTCAATTCACATTAACATTACAGGCCATTCCCCACTGTGTGGGGTATGGGTAAGACTTCCAATGTTTTATCAAAATTGCACCAGTCCGGATGCACCGCTACTATTGTAGTATTAGAAGACTGAAGGTTAATTGATGATTCTAAAGGTATAACAATAAAATAGTTAAGCTAAAGCAGCCCATAGATGATTTGATTTTCTTTCCTTTCAAGGAAAGAAAAATCATTTGATTTCCCCATCAACACATTCAGTGCTATAGTGTTCTGCCAGCAGGGGGGGGCGCCATGGGCAGCATTCCCAGCCCGGCAGAACACAATGATAACTGCTATAGCAACCTGCAGTAATCACATGTAAAAAAAATCCAACAGGCTGGCTGTACCCAAGTTGATCGATGGAATGCCTTGGGTACAATCAGCCTGCCCATACATGGATCAAGTTTCGATCTATGCATTACTGGCTTTAGAGCGATTTCCTTATGTGTTCAGCCATCATCACCGCAGGTAAAACTCTGGCTGCATGAAGAGTCACGAATAGCCGCGGCTGCCTTGTTATTGCACTGTACAGGCTCAGCAGCCACAGCTATCCAATCACAGCTGTCAATCCCGCCCGCAGGAATCAGTAGGTTTTCGTGGGGATTTGCAGCGTGGTGAAACACCAGTGTGAGTCGGGCCTTACTCATTGCCCTGAAAGGCTAATTTTCCTTCTCTTCATAGACAAGATATTGAAGCTCCCAGTAATTACCACCCCAAAGCTGGTGTTATTTCAAAGGGATGATATGTAGTAATCTTTTTAAGCTGGATGGTAAATTAACAGAGACAGTGATATAACAGTACTAGTGGTAGTAAAAACACCTCTACTTACAGAGCTGACTCAATTAAAGCGTTTGTTAACCAACACTTCATATGCCTGATATGCGCCTGCTGCACTATGTACTTGTATGAGAAAGTATCCTGTTCTCTTTGGATTTCTTCCTTTATGAGAAATCCCTGGTGTTTCTGCCAGTCCCTTTGCTTTCCTATTAAAAACTGACCACACTAAGCAGGAGAACACATTGTGGTCAGTTCTCTAGCTATGCTGGGATCTCAGCCTGCTCTCCTCCAATGATAAGACTTGTCTTGACACGCCCCTACCGCTGCACAGCCATTTGCTGGGAAGATCGGTGTGCTGTTGCTTCTCCTCCCCCAGCACTTATGCAGCTGAGAACAGAGGGAATGTGATCACTTATAAAAAAAGGGGAAGAAAGGTTTTTTTTTTGTTTTTGTTTTTTTTAAATACAAAAATATTGTGCCTTTTATTTCTACTTTAAATTGAATGGGTTGTTATACAAGGTGATCATTTACAATCACTTTAAGCAAGTTATGTCTCTTTGTGAATTTAGATCTGAGAGTTATGGAGGTACATAAAGGTGTGGTATGAGGAAAATAGAGTGCTGTATTAAAGAGATAAAACCAAAACAAAAGACAAACAGTTCTCTGAATTGAGCCTCTTGTATTCTAGCAGAAGGTCTTTCCTATAGCGGAAAGAAACCCTCTCAAATCAACATTAGAGTGGATGTAAAGCCGATTCATGAAATTTGAGCTGGACACATATCTGTAGTGTTTTCTTATCTCCCCAAAGCACTGAGTCCCGTGTGTTTCTTCTGTTCCGGAGCCAAAGTTTGTTTCATGGGAGGTTGCTATAAATATATTAGCAGAAAGCTTGCCTTCTCACAGCAGTGCTCTGCACATTACTTCCTTCCTTTGCCAATGTGGAGGGGGGTGCACCTTTCCTCCAATCAGCTGCCTTGGCTGTATGCCAATAAGCCACTCCTAGCGCTGAACTGGAAGTACATCTCCAGTCATAGATTCCTCCCTTAAATGGTCTAAAGTAGCACTGCCACATAAAGAAACCTGACCCCGAGCAGTTTGTAGTTTTGGATCTGTTAATAGTAAAAATCTCTCTCATCTTAAATGATAAGGACTCCTTTAAAGTCAGTTTTTATGTTTAGCTTGTTTGTCGTTTATACCCATTGGAGGGCCCAAAAACAATTGTGCACATTCCAACCCAAAACTCACTGGCATCAAATTAAACAAATGCTCTTCTTTAATCCTAGGTTCATACTGTAGCTATGCGGGAACCAGCGTGATTTCAGCATTGGTTTCCGTATTGCATCTTTCCCATAGGCAGTTTACACCGCCCTCTGTGAACATGTTACGAGTGTCAATACAATGTTAATGTCACCCCCAGATCAGTTTACAAATCGCAGTGTGAACTGTGGATTCGGATCGTATGGGTGAGAACACCCATGCGATCTGACTGCAGTGCGGGGGGGGTTGTTAAACACCCTGCACCTTTTTTTTATGCAAATTCAGTGTGAGTTCAGCTATACAACTGTATGGCTGAACTCGCACTGCACAGACATGAACCTAGGCTCAGGCTCCATGTACACTGGTGTTTTTTTCTGCTCCTAGAAGCTAAATAGTGTTATCTTATGTGTCCATGCACACTAGTTTAGACTAGTATCATTTTTTTGAGCTTCAGAGTCTAGTAGCAGGAAATAAAAAATGTTTTTGTAGAGTTTTCTGGAGCATTTTTCCAGCAGAAATGCTCCTAAATGCGTTTGAGCTTTTTTTCCCCCTTTCATTCCAAAAATGCCAATAAAATGCTAATGCTTCTAAACCGCTGCTAAAACGCTACTACCAGCGGTTTTTATCCAGTTATTTTTCCAGCATTGTTTAGCAAAAAAAAAAAAAAAAAGTAGTGTGCATGGAGCCTTGATCCTACCTAAAATACAGAGACCCTGACCTTTGACCCCAACACCAACCTAAAGCAAACCCTGATCTAGCCATTTTATATTTTTTATTTTAAACAAACTTTGCGTTTAAAATTCTCCTCTAGTAAGGACAAAAGGATGTAATGTATGACAAACATATCCCGATACCACAAACCCACACAGGGTGGGGGGGAAGATTTAGTCTTTAACCCTTTCATGTCTAATCCTATTTCTGACATTTGAGGCTTACATATTAAAATCCATATTTTTTGCTAGAAAATTACTTAGAACCCCAAAACATTAAATATATTTTTTTAGCAGAGAATCTAGAGAATAAAATGGCGACCGTTTCAATATTTTATGTCACACTGTATTTGCGCAGCGGTCTTTGAAATGCAATTTTTTGGGGAAAAAAAATAAATAAAAAACAGTAACATTAGCCCAATTTTTTTGTATAATGTGAAAAATGATGTTACGCCGAGTAAATAGATACCCAACAATGTCATGCTCTAAAATTGTGCACACTACAGTACCTAAAAATCTCCACAGGCGGCACTTAAAAAACAACAAAAAAAAAAAAATGGTTACCAGGTTAGAGTAAAGCTGGCCATACACCTATAGATTATCTGCAGATTTTCTATGGTTAGATAAACAAAGTGGGAGATTCCTCCATCCACACAGTTTAGCAAACATGGAGAAATCTGTTGCACATTTTCCATCTAACCATAGAAAATCTGCAGATAATCTATAGGTGTATGGCCAGCTTTAGAGGAGGTCTAGCGCTAGAATTATTGCTATCGCGCTAACGATCGCGGCAATACCTTTACATATGCGGGCGTGACTTGCGTGTGCAGTTTCTTCGCTGCGCGAGCTCGCGGGGACGCTTTAAAAAAAATATACAATTTTCTTCTTATTTTTTTTACATCGTCACTTTTGAAAAAAAAAAATAAATAAATTTGATCACTTTTATTGCTGTCACAAGGAATGTAAACATCCCTTGTAACAGTAATAGTGGTGATGGGTACTCTTTATGGAGGGATTGGGGGTTTAAAAGACCCCCAATCCCTCCTTTGCATATCAAAGTATTCAGATCACCAATTCTGAATACTGTCTTTTTTTTTTTTTTAAACAGCGCCATTGGCAGCCGAGTAAACCGGAAGTGACGCCGCTTCCGTGTTTACACAAAGACTGGAGCGAAGCAGTTTCCGGCTTCCCTCCAGTTTCACTCTAGCCGGCGGAAGTGGCGGATCATGCATCGGGTCTCTCGGTGGGATGGGAGTCCTGGGAAGAGCGGCGGAAGGCGACACGAGGGGGTGACATCCCCTCCCGTTCCTCCGGGATAACAGCTGAGCGGCTTCTAGCCACATCGGTTGTTGTCCCTGAAGAGCCGACATCCCACTCTAAAGAACAGTACTGGGATGATGCCTGTATAACCCCCTAAAGCCGAGGCTGCATGTGTGCGTATGGTGGACCGGAAGGGGTTGAAAGAAATCCAGCCTAAGCTCGTTTGGCTGGGCTTCTCCTATGGGTCACAGGAGTACAATTCATTTTGCACTCCTGTGACCCGTTTTCAGCAGAGAGCGAAGTCCGCTCTCTGCCAACATCACTGGAATCAGTTGAGGCACCACGTCATCCCCCACAAGGGAAGTCTGGATCCACCAGGTGCCTGAGATGGCAGCTCAGCTCTCCAATGAGCGAGGAGGAGCAGAGCGGGAAGCTGCTGATTGACAGTCAGAAACTCTCTGCTCAGGGAGCTGTGAGAACCAAGCCATCAGCAATGTTGGATCGCTCAGTTCTCAGTGTAGAGGCGCCAGGGGACTGATGCTGAATCCACTTAGGCAAGTATGATGGGGGAAAAAAACCCAAACCCATACGTCTTTTAAGTGGTAAAACTTCCCTCATTTACAGACAAAAGTGCATTACTTTGATCTAGAACAAAACGTTAAATATTTATAGTTAGCTCAGCGGCTGAGGAATGTTGTGAAACTTGGCAGACTGCTCGTGTTTTTTTTTTTTTTTTTTGACAGCTGTAGGCTGGAACAGAGAACTCCGCATAGAATCGGGAAAATGCTTTGTTAAGATTGCGAGGGGGAAAGAATCAAAATTCTTAACGATTAATCGTGCAGCTCTAAAAAGTATTAGGGGTGTTGAATATAATGGCAGCATCGAAGCATTGCCATTCATATGTTTGAGACTCTGCGAATCGGCCTGAAACTATCTCCGATGATGTCACCCGGAGCTCCGTGCGTGCAATGCTCTGCCTCTCCTGGAGACACACAGAGGCAGAGCCTGCCTGGTGCGTAAAGCCCCACCCACAGAGACGAACAGTGAAGCAGAAAGTCAGCTGATAACCAGTACAGTGAAGGGGGAGGAGCTTGAGGAGACCCGGCATCAGGAGAGGCTTCACTGGAGGCACCTGAAGGGAGAAACCACACTGAGCAGCATGGAGGAAGGGAAATCAACTGACAATGAGAGCTTGTGAGTGCCAGTGACCCCGATCCCATCCATGCCACCACCATTCTTCTGCCTGATCCCATCCCACACACCACTATCCCTCTGTCACTATCACTTATATTTTGTGCATTTAGGACAGGAATGCATCTCAGTCTGTTCCACATTTTCACAGCTCTTACAGCAAAGAAGCCTGTTTTTCCTCTAGATGTAAAGAATGCCCCTTTGTTTTCTGCAATGAACTGAAGGTGAATAACTTGTAGCCCTTTTTTTGGGATGGTTACGAGAATTACCCTCCCCAAAAAGGATATTGCGCCAAGAGCAGATGAAAATAAAGAAACTGAGTTCTTCTGACTGCTTGAATTTTTGGATAAAAACCACGTGCAGCAATCCTGATGCATCACAGAATTGAACTGGTGGACAGGATAATCGTAATCGAATCATAAGACCACTGAAGGCGCACAACCCTAAAAATATATATATATATATATATAAAAAGATGTGGGGTTGTGTGTTTTTTTTTTTTTTTTTTATTTGTTTTTAAAGTTGAAGTTGAGCACAGGGTAGGGTGGTCAACTTATTTCATATGAGGCCTTAACGTATAACAAAAGGGTTATAACCCTCCATTACTTAAACCAATATGGAAAAAATAAATGAAGTTTTGCCCATAGTTCTACTTTGTCTGCAGCCCCTAACAGCATCAAAAAGCCAAAACAATGTAATACTACAGAACATGATTAGACTGGACTAGACTGTCAGACTGCTGACATACTATAAGACAGGGATATGCAATTAGCGGACCTCCAGCTGTTGCAAAACTAGTCCCATCATGCCTCTGGGTGTCATGCTTATGCCTGTCAGATCTTGCTATGCCTCATGGGACTTGTAGTTCTGCAACAGCTGGAGGTCCGCTAATTGCAAATCCCTGGTACAGAAGAAGGACAAAACTATGGCCAGGTTACAGGTGTGGTTGGAGACTGGGGGAATGCTGCAGGGGACTGTCTGAGAAAACATACATAGTACAGATGTGTGTGAAGGGACATGATACAAGAGACTGTCAGAGACTCCAGGGGCGTGCGCCCCCCCCCCCCCCCCCCCCGACACATTGACGGAGGCCGGGGGCACGTTGCAGATTTGGTAGGAGACTGGGGACATACTACCAGGGACTGTCAGAGACCATGGGCACACTAGTTATGGTTGGAGACACAAGACACGCTGCAGGAAAGTGTCAGGATTATGGACACACTACAAGTGTTTTGAGACTGAGGACATGATATAGGAGAGTATCAGAGCCTATAGACATGTTACTGGTGTTGTGGGAGAAACAGAACAAACTGCCAGAATCTGTGGACATGTTACACATGTGGTTGGAGTGTCAGACTACATACATGTTACATGTGTGCTTGAAGGGTGGTGACATGCTACAGGTGGGGTTGGAGACTTTCCTTCTACTTCCGGTCCCAGTGACACACAGGAAAGCAGAGGTGATTAGCCCCTTCTCAAACACACACAGGGACTACACTACACTATACGTCAGTCTCCTCATGTCTGTACATCCCGGGGTTGCCCCTGGTAACGAGGCCCAGTCAGCAGTCTTAGCAGGGCAAAGCATGCCGGGAGTTCCAGCTGACCAGTGTTGGGAGCACGTGATTGGCCGGAGCTGTGTGTATCCCGGGAGCGCCCACCTGTCACCAGCTGTCAGTGTCACCCGGCATACCCGCCCGCCGTCACATGACCCTTCCCCAAAGTGTCGCTTCACCCACCTGCGGCTGCACCGTGCTGCTGAGCGAAAACATGGCGTCCGTACACCGGGGGAAGGTTCCTCCCGGATTACAGATCTCCGTACCCGGTTGTAGCACCGCTTCCCGGCGTGATGTAACAAAGGTGACCCGGATAACCCGACTCCCAGGAACTTCCGGGGTACTGACGTCACGTCCGCCTAATTAAACATGGAGGCAGAGGCTTCAAGTTTGCCAGGGATTGGTCACATTGCTGTTGTTTCGTCAGATTTGGCGACCCGTCAGAGTGTGTAACGGAAGTGACGTTCCGTTGCCACCATCTTGCTACACCCCGCACTCCTCCATAGTAAGGACACACTGAGAAGGGGTGTCAGTCACATTTGGCTGCCCATCGCATTTTGCTACCCGCTGGAGTGCGCTTGCGCGATGCCGCCATATATGTTCCACCACTGTTGTAAGACCACTTTGCCACAGGGCCCCTCGCGGGCTCACTTCGCTCGTCACGCTTCGGGCAAGGCCTCGCTTCGCTCAGCATAATTATAATCTAACTCTATGTCCACTTGGATGGTGGGGCTTGAACCTGGACTCAGGGGTGTGGCCACAAAATTATGCGCAAGCGCATATCGCCACTGTTTTGGAAAGCATATGGCAGCGTCACGCATGCGCAGTCCAGCGGGTAGCCAAATGTGATGGGTCGCCATATGTGACACTACAGGGGGAAAGTGGACATCTTGTTACATCCACTGGAGTTTTGCATTTTACACTTATGTTTAACAGTAAAGTGAGTCTATATAGTGAAATACAGTACTTAGAACTCTGTATGAATGTTTAGATGTTGAATTTTTAAAGCAGCAAACTTCTGTCAGATTAGCAAACCAGTGAGATCCGCAGGCTTGCCGCTGCTTTTAAAAAATGTAACATCTAAACATTCATACGGAGTTCTAAGTACTGTAAAGAAAACTCTATTTGTGTGAAAAAAATAAGAATTTTGTTTGGGTACAATGTTGCATGACTGAGTAATTGTCATCCAAAGTGTGAGAGCGCTGAAAGCTGAAAATTGGTCAGGGCAGGAAGGGGGTATAAGTGTCAGGTACTGAAGTGGTTAAAAAAGAAAACGATTGCAGCCACCGCACTTACTGTACTTTCATATTGAAAAAAATAATAATATATATACACACAGAGTTATTCTTGAGTTTTTCTTGCAAGCTCAACATTTTAACCTATACTGTGTAAAAACAAATACAGAGCTTTGGAAGTATAACTTTGTTCTCCTGCTCTCACAAACATGCACAAGCATGTTTTGCCCAGGACCAAGATGGCCGCAGTAGGAGCGGCTCAGTAGGCGTGGCTTCAGATGCTTCCACGAATAATCTCTCTGCATCCTGCCGTCATGTCCTGTCCTGTGAAACACACCCCATTGGTGGGAATAGCGAATGACGCCGCACAGAGGTGTGACTTGAATTTAAACTGGAGTGGCGGAGTGCGGACAGACAGGGAGTTCGGGGCAGGATGGGGGTCGGGGAGGCGGACACGGGGGACTCGTCCCTGTGTGGGGACAAGAGGTTCACTGTGCCGCAGCCGCCTTCCATTGAGGATTTCAACATAGTGAAGCCCATCAGCCGGGGCGCCTTTGGGAAGGTGTATCTGGCCCGCAGGAAGAACAACAACAGGCTGTTCGCTGTCAAGGTGGGTCCGGAGGCTGCAGACCTGTACACTGTCTGTGATAGGCTGAGTACACTATATCCACTGCCTGCGATAGGCTGACCCTACACTATTTCCACCGCTTGCGATAGGCTGACCCTACACTATATCCACTGCCTGCAATAGGCTGACCCTACACTATATCCACCGCCTGCCATAGGCTGACCCTACACTATATCCACCGCCTGCGATGGGCTGACCCTACGCTGCGTCCGCCGCCTGCGATGGGCTGACCCTACGCTGCGTCCGCCGCCTGCGATAGGCTGACCCTACACTATATCCACCGCCTGCCATAGGCTGACCCTACACTATATCCACCGCCTGCCATAGGCTGACCCTACACTATTTCCACCGCCTGCGATAGGCTGACCCTACACTATATCCACTGCCTGCGATAGGCTGACCCTACACTATTTCCACCGCCTGCGATAGGCTGACCCTACGCTATATCCGCCGCCTGCGATGGGCTGACCCTACGCTGCGTCCGCCGCCTGCGATGGGCTGACCCTACGCTGCGTCCGCCGCCTGCGATGGGCTGACCCTACGCTGCGTCCGCCGCCTGCGATGGGCTGACCCTACGCTGCGTCCGCCGCCTGCGATGGGCTGACCCTACGCTGCGTCCGCCGCCTGCGATGGGCTGACCCTACGCTGCGTCCGCCGCCTGCGATGGGCTGACCCTACGCTGCGTCCGCCGCCTGCGATGGGCTGACCCTACGCTGCATCCGCCGCCTGCGATGGGCTGACCCTACGCTGCGTCCGCCGCCTGCGATGGGCTGACCCTACGCTGCGTCCGCCGCCTGCGATGGGCTGACCCTACGCTGCGTCCGCCGCCTGCGATGGGCTGACCGTCCGCCGCCTGCGATGGGCTGACCGTCCGCCGCCTGCGATGGGCTGACCGTCCGCCGCCTGCGATGGGCTGACCGTCCGCCGCCTGCGATGGGCTGACCGTCCGCCGCCTGCGATGGGCTGACCGTCCGCCGCCTGCGATGGGCTGACCGTCCGCCGCCTGCGATGGGCACCTCCATCAGCCAGGAGCATTGGGGTTCAGTTTTCAATGAATGCCTTCTAACACGCTTTGCTGCAATGCATTAAGAGCGACATCCCATCACTTCTGTGTAGTGAAGGGCTGCTCTACACTATAAAAAGCGTGCACATTTTTGCTCGTTCCTACTCTGTGTATTTTGCACAGCCTATTTCAATGGGTTGCCAAATGCGTATAGGCTGTGATAGGCTGACCCTACACTATATGCGCATAGGCTGTGATAGGCTGGCCCTACGCTCTATGCAATCTGATTGTACAGTCACTGAGCATGACCTAGTTGTTAGTAGATTTAAAGGAGATTGTATAGTATATGGTCATTCATAGGATAATTGGATTACCAGTGATCTACACATCCCAGCATGCCTGGCTTTGTGTTCAGAGATGGTGAAGGAGCAGGGATTGGGGGTATGACTGCAGCAGGGTCCATCTCCTTGGGGCTCATTCACGCCAGCCTTGTCTGCTGCACCACATTAACACACACGTTGCATGGTGACAGACCATTCATTTGAATCGGTTGCCTAATGCACCACAATCGACCAATAAATCATGAATGCAGCATTGTAGTCAGCACACTCTGATGTGGCCTAGCAAGGGCTGGTTCACTTGCTTGCATTGCATGGAATACGCTGCCCTCAGCAGACATACACATAATTCTTAATGGCACCCCCAATGCCTCTAGCAAAAACAGGTGTGTTAGTGGCCACTAAAACAAATGGTACCGCAGGACCATGCCGTTTGGCACAGCGTGATTTTCAAAAAGTCTGCAGTACTTTTTGGGCATTTGGCCACCCGTTGAAATGAATAGGCTGTGCAAAATGCACTGAGTGAGAATGAGCAAAAACATGCACGCTTTTAATAGTGTGGAGCAGCCCTGAGACGTCACCACACAAGTGATGGGATGTCACTCTGAATGCATTGCAGCAAACTGTGTTAAGAAGGCATTCATACAAAACTGAACCCCAATGCCCCTGATTGATGGAGGTGCGCTGCAGCACAAGGCAAGGCACTACATGGGGGGTACACGGGGTGGGGTGCCAGAAACGGTGCATTGGGGGAGGCTGGCTGTTAAAGTGCGATAAAAGTGCATTCTTTTTGCTTCACATGTTGCAAACATGAAATGGGCTTCAAATGTTAAGTGTTAACTTAGACATAGGAAATGTGCTGTGCCAGCGTGCGCTGAACCCCCTGTGGAGGAAAAGGGATCCAGTGAGCAGGGTGGTGGGAGTTGAATGATGGGGATCAGAGGGGGGTTTGTAGGGTTTAATCACACCAGAGTATGCCATATGACGTTACAGGCTGCCGTTATTCATTGCATGCCAATGCACATTGGAAGTGCATTGCAACATGCTTGTGTTTGGTGCACCTCGATCATAAACATGAGTGTTTGGGTTATCCAAGCAGAATGTTTGTGCAGAGATTTCTTGGCTGTCCAAGGTGCAATCTCCAATATTGCTGAGCTGTCCTGTTTACTCACCTGCTAATATGGAATATTCCATGTTATGTTGCCCCCTTTTTTGTGGAAGGTACCCTCCCTCCCTCCTGGAAAAAAATATTTTGGGTTGGTATCTATTTATAAAACCTTGATTACGATTGTCCAAAACATTCCTGCAAGCTGAACAAAACTTTACCATATATTTTTTAATACACAAAAGGAAAGATTTCTTCTATTGTAGCTTACTAATTCTTAGGCCCCTGTCCCACGGGCTTTCCAATCAGGTCCACCTGTCAGTTTCAGGTGGACCTGATCGGCCCTCCAGTCTCCCCTATGGAGTGGCGGATGTCAGCGGTGACATGTCCACTGACGCCAGCTTCTACCTGATCTCATCATGTCAGCCAAATCCAGACCTGATGGTGGTCCTATTTTCCATCCCTCTGGCAAATCGGATGAAAACGGACAGGCAGATCTGTTTTTATTTTTTTCTCCCCATAGAGGAGAGCGGGACTCTGACAGGTCTGTCTCAGCACAGTGAGCGGAGATGGACCTGTCATCCGCCTGCTCGGTGGGGATCAACGGATTTATCCCCCGCTGAGCAAGCATGGTCCGTCAAACGGACAAGCCCGTGTGAAAGGGGCCTTATGCCGCGTACACACGATCGGAATTTCGGCCCGCAAAAGACCATTGAGAGTTTTTCGTCAGAAAATGCGACTGTGTATGCTC
This sequence comes from Aquarana catesbeiana, assembly GCF_042186555.1. NCBI lineage: Eukaryota > Metazoa > Chordata > Amphibia > Anura > Ranidae > Aquarana > Aquarana catesbeiana. The sequence goes on along the minus strand of NC_133328.1, from coordinate 62,072,826 downwards.
CATCGGACTTTTGCAGGCCGATTTCCAGCCAGTAAAAGATTGAGAGCACATTCTCAACTTTTCGGTGGGGGAAAAGTTCCTGTCCGAAAATGTGATCGTCTGTGGCAATTCCGACACGCAAAATCCCTACGCATGCTCGAAAACAATTCGACGTATGCTCGGAAGCAGCGAACTTCATTTTCTCAGCTTGTCGTAGTGTTTGTACGCCGCCGCGTTCTTGACTGTTGTAATTTCAATGAACTTTTGCGTGACCGTGTGCATGCAAGGCAAACTTGAGCGGAATCCCGTTGGAAAAGCCGTCATATCTTTTTCTGACGAGAAATCCGCTCGTGTGTACGTGGCATAAAATGTGATGGCTACATTCATTTCCTTATTAATCCTTCCTTTTAGGGCTGCACCGATACTAAGCATTTGCACAAGTACTCATACTTTTGCAAATGCTCCGATAGCTTTGCGGTGCGATTAGAGCCCATTCAAAATTAATTTGAAATGCGGTGTGATTCATGTCTGAATTACATGCAGTTTATCGCACTGCTCCTGATGTCACTATGACAAGCCTGGGTTCACACATGAGCAGTGTGGGGAAACTGCATGTGATTCGGATAAGAATCTTTGCAGTGCGTTTGAGCCCATTCATTTTGTATGGGTTCAGATCACACTGCACTGTATCAGTAATTGGTATCAGCAAGTACTTGAGGACAAGTATCGCTGCTCGCTCTTAAAAGTTTTTTTTTTTTTTTTTTTTTTTATTCTCACCTGGTGATCCTGCCAGTAAGTCTGTTTTTAGTTTCAACAAAACATAAGCTCTACTGCAAATGTATCCACTAACAGTGTTTTGCTTCTTTCAGCATGGTATAATCCTATATATTGTTGGTTTAAATCCTGTTGCTATATTTCCTTTTAGGTGGTGAAGAAGGCAGACATGATTAATAAGAATATGGTTCATCAGATCCAAGCGGAAAGGGATGCTCTCGCTCTGAGCAAAAGTCCTTTTATTGTCCATTTGTACTACTCTCTTCAGTCAGCCAACAACATCTATCTGGTAAGTTCTGTCTGAGCTCCAACACATCAGACTTCATTCAGTCCACATGCTGGCTGACATGTTATAGGGAAAGCTCTAACATTTTCCTCATCCTGCACACAATTGCTGTCACGCTGATCAACTGCAAATGCTTTATTGTTGTCGGGTTGAGAATTTATTTCTCTGCTGTGAACGGCCCAATCATTGAACTGATCGCGTAAAACAGTGTTGTGTTTTGAAGTGTTACCAGGTTTGTTTGTGTTTTTTCTTTTAAACCTTGTTTCTGCTTTTTAAAAAGAAAGGTCTCCCAGTTTCTGCTTTAGGGGGGCTCTATGCCCTTGTAGGATCCCATGGAGTCACCTCTGTGTGCACATTCGAGTTTCCTGTCCATCCGCACATTCTGATTTGGCAGAAATCTACAGCGGCAAGCAATGCTCCTCCTCTTCCAGCAGCTTGAGCCTACACCGTCCAATAGACTGATGTTCTCAGCAGTGATGAAGCTAGACATTCTTTCACCTGGGGCAAGTTCAGATGCCCAGGGCAAAGATGCCAAACTGCCAAAAATGCCTAAACAGACCCCTGATGTCTGATTTTTGGGACACAAAAAGGGACTCGGGCCAGATTCCCCAGTCCCTTTCTCTGCAGCCTCAGCTGCACTGGAATGCAGTGAATGTGAATGAATGAGAAGTCCTCTCTGCTGAGCGGCTTCCTGTTTATTCACAAACTAAAGCATAGTAAACACAACTGTGTTCATTCAGAAAAGGAAGGGGCCAGTAAATTACACGTTTACTGGCCTCTTCACATACAGAGTGCAGGGTTCAGGGGTGCGCTGTGTACGTGGGATAAGAAGCAGCTCAATAAGGCAGGAAAGCCAGAAATTCCCAGGCAATAGCTGTGCAGTCTATAAATGTGCAGAAACCGCTAATGCCAAAACAGTTGTTTAAAACCTCTCCCTGAGCAGCAACTGAACCATGTGATATAAACATAGTAGATACAATATTATAAAATCAGAGCTGCACTGATACCGTATAGAACATTATTTAATGTAAATCGGTGACAGATATAAATACCACGTGAATAAGTAAAGCAAATTTAAAAACTCTTCATTAAAAGTTTGTTCCAAGCACCAACCACTACCTCCTGTAGTGTGGAACCTCCACCTCTAATGTAGAAAGCGCTTACCGTATATTGTGGACCTTCTATCTCTAGAAAGGTCACATAGGCAATGATCAAAGTCAGCAGAGGGGTCCTTCAGATGTTAGTATTGATCTGCTCCTATAGGAAATGTGACCTTTTTAGAGATAGAAGGTCCACAATATCCGGCAAGCGCTCCCCTACATTAGAGGTGGAGGTTGCACACTACAGAGATTGCTGCTGGTTTTGGATTGCTTGGAACAAACTTTTAATGAAGAGTTTTATTTTCATTTTACCTATTCACCAGTGGCGGCCCGTCCATTAGGGGTGCACGGGTGATGGCCCCCCACCCCCATCCATGTGTCCAGCCACCTAATCTACATTCGGGGGAACTGGATGCATGGATTCCAATGGGGGGGGTTTGCACATGATTAGAGCCAGAGGCTCTTATAGGCTTCAAAAAAGGGTAGGTTTGGGGCGTAGAGCTCTGCGCTCTGAGCCCACCCAGTTTTGTGACAATAGCGAATGAATATTCGCTATTCTCACACTGATCCTCCTCCCAGCCAATCGGGAAGCGTGTCATGAGAACCCGTCTGGCTGAAAGGACAGGCGATCCTATTGGATGCCTATGAAGGAGGAGATGCACGGCAGAAGCTGCTGTGATGGAGAGGAGGAGAAGGAGATGCCCAACCATCGCAGAGCTGTCCTCCTAGATGGGGTAAGTGCTGGATGACCGACCGCGAGACCCCCGGCAGACTACTAGCCGCCACTGTTATTCACGTGGACTTTTATTTCTGTCACTGATTTACATTTTATTAATGTTCTATATGTTGTGTTTTTTGTTTTTTTTTCTTTTTTTTTTTTCCTGTATCTACTCCTACTTCTGCAATCCTGACCTAGGGGAGAAGGATGCTTGCCCTGTCCCTCGCCTCCTAGGAGACATCACATGTCCCCAGAGGCTGCAGGACCATTCAGAGCACCGCACGTGCAGGGAGCCAGCTGTGATTCCTCAGGAATCCACAGCCGACTCCACTATCCAGGATGGCGGTGCCGGGCACCTGCAGTGGTAAGAGGAACTGGCTGCCGGAAGACTATGCTGTACCTCAGGCACTGGTAAGTCAGCAGCTACAGTATTTGTACACGCTGACATTAAAAAAAAAAACACACAACCCTGAAGTTCCTCTTTATTAAGAATGGGGGAAAAAAAGCCATCTATATCATTTTCATAGCATTGAACATTGTGCATGTGTCCTTGGCACATTCAATCCTGGGCTAAACCTTTATAACATAGGGGCCACACAATGACCAGGACGCAGCACACCACAATTCATGTTTTTACTTATGTTGCTTTACAGTGGTGTGAATGGAAGAGATCCTTGAGTTCTATGGGTGACATTGATAAATAAGCCACATTATGCCTTGACTAGTCCCAGTTTCATTTATAACAGTGTCTTTTTCATGTCATGTCAGGTCATGGAATATCTGATCGGTGGAGATGTGAAGTCTCTTCTGCACATCTATGGTTACTTTGATGAGGACATGGCTGTGAAATACACCTCCGAGGTGGCCCTGGCTCTAGATTACCTGCACAGGCATGGTATAATCCACAGGTGAATAACATTAATTAAAAGGAATATGTAGTATGTTTGGTTGTTTTTTTAGAAATTCTCATTGTTCTGTTTTGGACAAAAAATTTTTTAAATCTTTCTTGCATCTGAAAATTCTATATCCCTGGCTGTGTCTGACTTGCTTTAGATGAGTAATGGAAAAAGAGGGCACACCAGCCTAGTGCATTATCCCACATAAGTTTTTATATAAATAAAAACGGTAAAAACTACTCACAAGCATGAGATAAAAATATGCATAAACTAGCCACTCTTCTGTAGCTTGATATTCTGGGAATCAAGTCTCCAGACCGTAGGGGGACCATGCAAGGTTTGTCCTTCTTCAGAGGCTCTGGAGGACAATCCTCTGAGATGCGTCAGCCAGCAGAGGTCCCTGTGTGGTCCCCATAGGGTCTGGAGACTGTTGATTCCAAGAATATCCAGCTACACAAGAGTGTCTAGTCTAAGCTAATTTTTATCTTGTGCTTGTGAGTAGTTTTTACCTTATGTGGGATAATGCACTAGGCTGGTACACCCTCTTTCCATTTCTTATAGATGTCAAGGACACCCCCAGTCCTAGAGGGCAGCAAGGCCTGAAGCAATACCCCCGGTGAAGTGGGTCACTGCTACTACCTGAGATGGGCTATAATACTTATGTGCAAGAGTTTTATTCCCATTTTGCCTCTACTGTAAATGAGCGTTGGAACTACTTATTTCTGTGGTCATTCCAAGTCAGCAACTCGGACAACAGCGATGTCAAAGCCTCAAATTGTAGGCCCCTTTTCTCAAGGGCATATTCCTTGATTAACAGGGGATCTGTCGGCTGATCCCCTGCTGAAAAGTGTCCTTCAGTTTCTGCAAAGCCCATTCTTCTCTATGGGCGGCCAGGAGTAAACTGACTGCTGTCCATTTACAACCGACTACCTCTCATCTGCTTAGACTGATCCCCCTACCATTTTGTTTTTAGTGGGTTCGGATTGAGGGTAGGTGGGTGTAAATGGACACAAGTCTGTTTATACCCACCGGACCATAAGGATGAATAGACCCTATTGATCAGGTCCTCTTAAACTGACAAGCGGATCTGATCGGAATGGTTGTGTGAAAGGGGCCGAAGGTTGGGGTACTGGCCTTCTCAAAGTACAATTCAATAATGGCAACCTCCATTAATCTCACATTATAGTGTCGCTGTTAATATAGGGTACCACAGGGCATGCCAGGTTATCTAACAAATACCTACTTCAGCTCCGGAAGATCCCCAGCCCCCCCCCCCCTTCATGACCAGGCCATTTTTGGGATACGACACTGCGTTACTTTAACTGACAATTGCGGGTCATGCGATGCTGTACCCAAATAAAATTTATGCCTCCCCCCCCCCCCCCCCCCCCCCTTTTTTTTTTTTTTTTTTTTTTTTTTTTTTTCCCTCACAATTAGATCTTTCTTTTGGTGGTTTTTGATTCCTGCCGTGGTTTTTATTTTTTGCGCTATAAACTAAAAAAGCAGACAATTTTACTTTCTGCTATAAAACATACCCAACAAAAAAAAAAAATTTTAAAAAATCTAATTTCTTCATGAATTTAGCTCAATATGTATTTTGCTACATATTTTTGGTCAAAAAAAAAAAATTCCCAACAAGCATATATTGATTCATTTTGCGCAAAAGTTATAGCATCTACAAACTATGGGATATATTTTTGGAATTTTTATTTATTTTTTACCAGTAATGGCGGTGATCAGCGACTTATAGCGGGACTGCGATATGGCGGACAAATCAGACACCTAACTGACATTTTTGGGGACCAGTGACACTAATCTAGTGATCCATGCTAAGAAATATGCACCTTCACTGTACTAATAACACTGGCAAGGAAGGGGTTAACATCAGGGGCGATCAAAGGGTTAACTGTGTTCCTAGGGCAGTGATGATGAACCTTGGCACCCCAGATGTTTTGTTTTCAATTATTTTTATTAAGATATTTTTCACATAAAAACATTCCATATCACTTGCATTTCAGGAAGATATATATATATATATATATATATATATATATATATATATATATATATATATATATATATATATATATATATATATATATATATATATACATGCTTAACATACATATATATAAAACACAACACATAAGAAACATAATTAACATAACACATGGATCAATCTCGTATTATCTTCCATGAATGTTAAGAATATTCCCCAGGTGTTTTGGAACTACATTTCCCATGATGCTCAACTACACTGCAGAGTGCATAAGCATCATGGGAAATGTAGCTCCAAAACATCTGGGGTGCCAAGGTTCGCCGTCACTGTCCTAGGGAGTGCTTTCTAACTGTGGGAAGGCAGAGATCCATGTTCCTGTTTAGCAGAGACACACAGGATCTTTACCTTCCCTTCTCACAAATTGCCGTTCTGCCTGTGTCCTGGGCGGTTGGCGGGTCCCAGCAGACATCACAGTTGCCGGACACGCTGATTGGCTCCTGCTGTGTTCAATCACAGCGGGAGCGAGTCATCGGAGGTGCGCGTGCACGCCCCGGCCCCAGAAGTGCAGAATCACGTACATGATTCTGACTAGAGCGGCCGCCCTGCCACATTAAATGTACGCGGGGCGGCTGGCATCTGAATACAGAAGGCAGCTGTGTGTGTTTTGTGTTTCATTCAGCAAAGCCTCTGCTCTGACTCCTATGGGTGGTTGTCTATGTATTGGAACAGCCTCCCCAAGCCCCCCCCCCCCCCCCTCCCCTCTTCTTCCTTTTTTTTTATTTTTCAAACAGAGCAGCTAAGAATAGTCATAATACATATACAACATATACTGACCTTGTTTTATGTAGGTGTTATTGCAATATTTTGTTTTTACTTGGCTAAGTATTTTTATTTATTTTTTTTAGGGTTGTCCCGATACCACTTTTTTAGGACCGAGTACAAGTACCGATACTTTTTTTCAAGTACTCGCCGATACCGATTACCGATACTTTTTTTTTTAATGTCACGTGACAGTGTTTTTTTTTTTTTTTTTAACAGTGTTTTCTTCTTTTTTTTGGGGGGGGGGGGGGTGAACGGTGTATGTGTGTGTGTGTGTGTGTGTTTTTTTTTTTTTTTTTTTTACAATTTTTATTTTTTACAATAATTTTTTTTTATTCTTTATATTTTTTTTTTTTTTTTTTTTTATCAGCCCTGTTGGGGGGCTTTGGTGAGATATCAGGGGTCTTAACAGACCTCTGATATCTCCCCCTTGAGACAGAGAAAGAGACCGAGGATAGAGATTCCCCAGTCCCTTTCTCTGCAGCCTCAGCTGCACTGAGAATGAATGGAGAGAAGACAGCGGCTCCTCTCCATTCATAAACTGACACATCGTAATCACAGGAGATTACAATGTTTCAGTTATGTGAATGGACAGAGTCAGCTGACTCTGTCCATTCACACAGCGGAGAGAGACAGCAGAACGGAGGGGACAGAGAAGGAGAGGGGAATGGAGGGGACAGCGGAGAGACACAGGGAAGGAGAGAGGAACCGAGGGGGACAGCGGAGAGACACAGGGAAGGAAAGAGGAACGGAGGGGGACAGCGGAGAGACACATCAGAACGGAGGGGACAGCGGAGAGACACAGGGAAGGAGAGAGGAACGGAGGGGGACAGCGGAGAGACACAGGGAAGGAGAGAGGAACGGAGGGGGACAGCGGAGAGACACAGGGAAGGAGAGAGGAACGGAGGGGGACAGCGGAGAGACACAGGAAAGGAGAGAGGAACGGAGGGGACAGCGGAGAGACACAGGGAAGGAGAGAGGAACGGAGGGGGACAGGGGAGAGACACAGGGAAGGAGAGAGGAACGGAGGGGACAGCGGAGAGACACAGGGAAGGAGAGAGGAACGGAGGGGGACAGCGGAGAGACACAGGGAAGGAAAGAGGAACGGAGGGGGACAGCGGAGAGACACAGCAGAACGGAGGGGACAGCGGAGGGGGACAGAAAAGGAGAGAGGAACGGAGGGGGACAGCGGAGAGACACAGGGAAGGAGAGAGGAACAGAGGGGGACAGCGGAGGGGGACAGAGGAACGGAGGGGGCATGGAGGAGGATGCAGTGACAGTCAGCGGTGAGCGATCACCGCTGTATGTCACTAAAGCTGCTGAAAGCCGCTGGGGGAGAATCTTGTAACTCCCCCACGCGCCGATCACAGCTGCCTTCCAGGTATCGGGGGAAGCATCGGGAGCATTTGCCCGAGTACAAGTACTCGGGCAAATGCTCGGTATCGGTGCCGATACCGATACTAGTATCGGGACAACCCTAATTTTTTTTGTCTTTTTGAAAAACTAAACAATAGTTTACACACCTACAGTTCTTCCTTTTCCTCCACTCAAAGCCAGTCTAATTGAAGAATTGATGATGTTTTAGTGTGTAGACTTTAAATCCGAACATCCGCCATGTGTTTTCTCACACAGGGATCTGAAACCTGATAATATGCTGATTTCCAACAAAGGTCACATTAAACTAACAGACTTTGGCCTCTCCAAAGTCTCTCTGAAGCGAGGTAAGAATTGATTTATTGTGTTTGTTTGCCTGGAAAAAAAAAACCTTTGTATGTACACAACTAAATCCACTAGATGGTCTGTTGACCTTCTCATGTTGGTTTGTCTGCTTTGCAAAAGGCTATTCCTGATCTCATCTGTCCATTTTTATTCTCCTTATTTCAGTCAGCCATAGAGCTGAGATTGTTGCCTAATCTGGGTATGCTGTCTTGGCGTTGTGGAAAAAAGCATTTTATGTAGTCAGATTATGCTAACTTGTCTATCCACACTCTTAAACCTATTGCCACATTTAGGCTTTTTACAGACTGGCAGGTATTTCACTAGGAACAACTTTCCACGCATGCTTGGTTTTTGACCACTATCTTTTGCATGATCTGAGGTGTGTAGCTAGTTTAACCCATTATATATGTTGCTTTATCGTACATCCCAGGACACTGGTATCTTCTCTCTATTAGGATATGCCGCCACCTTCAGGTGAGTAGCTAGCTTTTCAGCAGTTTCACCTGGGATTATACTAGCGCTTTCAGGATCCAATTTCTTATGACTTTTCTATGCTCAGAGAAATGGCACCTGGATACGTTGGGACGAAGGACCGGTAACATTGCTGGTTTGCACAGGACCCTGCACATATATTTTGCCTTGTGGATCAGTAGTGATCCCCAGCTAGGGAGTAGAGTCCATGAAGGCCTGTGTGGCATTGCCTTCCATGATGGGTGAAGTTTTTTGACCCCTAGGGCACATGTGTTAAACACAAGGCCCTCCAAGCCGTTTCATGTGGCCCTCGCACCCAGGACTTTTTTCAGCCAGAACGCAACAGAACTCCATTCCTCCACCTTCGGCTCTCCCTCTTCTCTTCCCGCTTGGCACTGTCCCTTGTAAACACAGAAGCATGCTGTGAGGGCTGTGGAGGGAGATGTGTGCGATGGTGGGGAATCGGGGAGAGTGGTGCAGAGGTCGGAGGGGTGGAGGTGAATTGTGGACATTCTGTGAGAGTCGAACCCTGCACAATGTGCATAGCGCACCCCTAGCACACTCCTTTAAAGAGATTGTAAAGGCTCTTTTGTTTTTGTTTTGTTTTTTTTTCCTATAAAAATAACAAACATGTTATATTTACCTGCTCTGTTGCAGTGCGTGCATAGAATGCATTGAGATAAAATACCTTCTGCCTTTACAACCACTTTAACCCTGCACTCTGTGCACAGCACACCCCTGAACTCTGAATTCTGTGCATAGTTCACCCCTGAACTCTGCAATCGGTACATAGCACACCTCTGCACTCCACACATAATGCACTCTGGGTATTTATTGCCCCTTTAGGATCCTCCCATGATCTAGTTGCCAGAAAAAAGCCTTTACTGCGCTAATGCCACAAAAAAGCCTGACTACAATATTCCCAACTACACCTTGACATGCCTCCACTGGCTTAATTGATTTTTTTTTTTTTTTTTGTTGTTCAAGTATCGTCATATTGTGCTCTTTAAAAATGACTACACCTCCCCTTTTTTTTTTTTTTTTTGCCCCCAGAGCAGCCTATATTTCTCCTACCTTCTGGGTTTTTCTTTGTATCCCGAACAATTCCTCTGGCAGTTGTGGCTGCAACCTTTCTTTGTCTACCTGACCTTGTGGCTTGGTATCAAGAGATCCCCAAATTTTCCACTTAAGTGATTGCACAGTACTTACTGGCAAGTTTTAAGGCTTTGAATACCTTGTTATGCATGTCTTTTGACGGTTCTTTTTGGCTCTACATGGCTCAGTATCTAGTCTGCTCTGTGCATTCACTTGAGAGCTAATAAACTCATTGACAACTTCTAGACATTTGCAATTTAGAAAGCCACAGATGTGGGAAATTAACTTTTTAATTGCATGATTGGTCATATTTTCAATATCCATACCAAAATTTCACCATTTCCAGGATATGCTAACTTTTGATCACAACTGTACACTTTAAATGGAGCTGGGCTGAATTCTTCACTGCCTTTCAGGAGTCACATTGAACGCAGTGTGGGAAGTCTGCATTTCATGCATGTTTCCTGCATCACATTAAAAATGCACTGCAGTCTGTGTTAACGACGCCCCAAACGCAGGTCGGCAACGCAGTGCATTTGTCTATATCAGATCGCAGATCCGCTTGCAATGCATTTTTTTTTTTAAAGTAGTGCATGCACTATTTTTAGTGTGATTAAAAATGAATGGGCTCAAATTGCCTAGGAATGCATATCTCGTTCTTGGTGTGACCGGAAAAACAAAATGCAACGACCACAGCTTTCTGTAATAGATAAAGTTCATTTTGGCAAGCTTGGCCTAGACAAACCAGATAAATGCAAATACACGTAGGGGGGTGGGTGAGGGTGGTTTTTCTGCTTTTTAGTGCAGCCAGCTCACACTGAGAAAAGGGGGGGGGAGAATTGACAACGATGGTAGGAATAATTTGGTTCTCTGAAACCTCCAGTGAGTGCTATTATTGCCTCTGTTTAAATCTTAATAGTGTTGTGTGGTGTGTGTTTTTTTTTTTTTGTTTTGTTTTTTTTACCATTAATTGGTGCTTTTGCATCTCTATTTGAAGAGATCAACATGTTTGATATTTTAACAACACCTTCAATGGCGAAACCAAAGCAAGACTATTTCCGCACCCCGGGACAAGTTCTCTCTCTTATTAGTTCCTTGGGATTTGTAAGTATTTTCTGTATTGTTAAATATCTTTTAAAGTAAAATGTTTTTTGATGGTATCACAGCTTGTTGGATGTTTGTACAATTTTCATTATTCAAGCTGCTCATATAAAGTGGAACTCCAGCCATGGAGGGAGGAGGGGGTGCCCTGTCGGACCTCACAGCATACCTTAGATGGCACATAGGAAGATGGGGCAAAGTACTACACTGTACATATACACTGTCTTTGGGTGAACATAAAATTTTAATACAAATGGAAGACAGACCACTTTTTTTTTTTTTTTTTTTTCCAAGAAACAAATATACATCCTTGCATTTATGCTGCAGTATCATAGTTAGTAGGGTTGAATAAAGACACCAGTTCAACCTGAGTGAGTGTGCGTGTCTACAATTATCCCTGTCCCTGTACATTTTTTTTTTTTTTTTTTTTTTTTTTTTTTAATTTGATCATTTTTATTCATAATTAAATACAATACATCACAATACTCAGTATACATGTTACCAAACAGTAATAAAATCTTCTAATACCCAATGTGGCCTATAGATTCACATTGTAGAAAAAATACAATTTTATTTTTCACCCCCCCCTCCCTTACACCCCTATATATACCTTGTACCAAACTCTTTTCCTTATATAGAACATCAGGCATATTACTACTGCTCCAATCTTAAGAACAATATCCTCTCCATCTTCTTCTCACTCTGCTAGTCTGTCGGGTGGGCTACACTCATCAGCCAGGGATTCCATATTTTTTTAAATTCTTTTAAGTTTCCTGCCCTTATGAACACTGTCCTTTCTTTCCCTATTGTTTCCGAGACTTCTCTACGCCAGTCGGCAACCGAAGGGGGTTTCTCAGCTTGCCATCTCTTAGTTATTCCCTTTCTTGCCTGATATAGGCATCTCCGCACTGCTTTTATTTTGTCTCTCCCATTACCCAAGTCCCCACCCACCCCCAAGATACATAACCTTGGGTCTGGTTTAAGACTCAGGTTGAGAAACCTGTTTATATCCTCAATCACTTCTAACCAATAACGGGATAGTTTAGGGCATTTCCATATCATGTGTAACAAATCTCCATTCATTTGGCATCTCGGACATTTGGGATCTACTCTTCTCCCCCATTTAAACAATTTTTGGGGGGTATAATATGCCCTATGCAATAACATTAGGTGTGAAAATTTCTGAGCTGGCGAGACTGAGACCTGGTAGCCCCCCTTTAACACCTCCCTCCACTGGGCATCCGATATTGTCCCCAGATCTCTTTCCCACTTCCCCCTACACCTAAGTTTATTTGGTCCTTCTCTACTATTTCTGAAGATATGCTGGTAGAATTCCGCTATTAATCCTCTTGACCCCTCAAAACTCTCTATCATCCGAGGGATGGGTGATTGGCTCCATTTCGGACCTTGTTCCCCATACTGGGCCTGCAGTGCATGCCTGATTTGAATATACCCAAAGTATGACTGCTTTGGGACAGCAAACTCTTCTTCTAGGGAGACAAAGGATTTCAGAGCATTGCCATTATATAATTGTTCTAATTTAGTTATCCCCCTTGCCTCCCATGATTTAATTTTTCCTATCTTTATTAATTCTTGAAGACTTTTGTTATCCCAGAGAGGCATATCTCTCACTATCCCCTCCATATCTTTCAGGCTTTTAATGTTTTTCCAAACTTTTAACATCAATTTGACTGTAGGGGTCCTATATGCAAACGAGTTTGCCTCCAATACCTCCAGTACACATCTATGGGGTGCACCTGCAGTCATTATACCAAGGTTATTATTACCCATAGATCCACCACCTGTCCTTAGGTGTTGCAATTGGGCTGCCAGAAAATAGCAGCGTGGATGCGGGACCGCCATGCCCCCCTCGCCTATTGCAAGCTGTAGGGTCTGTAAACTTATCCTTGAATGCCCCCCCCTCCACACAAGCCCTCTAAACAGCATATCTATTTTTTTGAACCATTTGCCACATATCCAAACTGGTGAGTTATGTAAAATGTACAATAGTTGAGGCATCCACAGCATTTTAACCAGGTTGCATCTTCCAGCTACCGACAGAGAGAGACCTTTCCATATATCAACCTTTTTTTTAAATTTCTCCAATAATGGGGCCATATTATTATTTAAAAAGTGGTCTGGATCCCTTGTTACCTGGATCCCTAAATATTTGGTTTTCTCCACTATTTTTAATGGGGTTTTTTCCAGGAAGGTGCCTTGTTTGATGGGATCTATTGGCAGGAGGACAGATTTTTCCCAATTTATAGTGAGGCCCGAGACCTCCCCAAAGTCTGCAAAGACACCCATCACCTGTCTTAATGACCCTTCCGTATTCCCCAGGAAAATAAGGACATCGTCCGCATATAGCGCGATCTTCTCCTCCCTGGTCCTTCTCTGAAACCCCTCCACCATCCTATTTTGTCTTACCGCAGCGGCCACTGGTTCCATAGCTAAGGCAAAGATCAGGGGTGAAAGGGGACACCCCTGTCTTGTCCCTCTCTCCAACGAAAACTTGCTAGAGAGTACATTGTTAGTTCTAACCCTAGCTATGGGGTAGCTATATAGGATTTTCACCCACCTCCTAAATGAAGGTCCGAAGCCATACACCTTCAGAACCTGCCAGATAAATCCCCATTCAAGACTATCAAAAGCCTTCCCTACATCCAGCATCATGACAGCTCTAGATCCCATATTTTCTGTTGGGATCTGCAGGTTCAGAAATAGCCTCCTTATATTCTCACTTGTTGACCTTTGGGGGATGAAACCTGTTTGATCCGGTTGGACTAAGCTATGGATTATCTTTTGAAGCCTAATGGCCAAAATTTTTGCCAGGATTTTTACATCTGAGCACAGTAGGGAAATAGGCCTATACGATCCAGGTTCCAAGGGATCCTTCCCCTCCTTTGGTATCATTATAATTGTGGCCTCCGTCATTGATTCGGGCAGCCTCCCTTCCTGGTATGCCCCCTCAAGCACCTTAAGAAATTCCGGTATCAATATCTCCCCGTATTTTTTGTATATCTCTGCCGGGAGACCATCCGGACCCGGAGATTTCTGATTAGTCAGTTGTTTTACGGCGGCTTTGATCTCTTCTAATGAGATTGGGGCCTCCAGGGTCTCAATCTCGAGCTCTGACAGGGAGGGCAGTTCTATTTTCCTAAAGAATCTTTCCATTATCTCTTCTGCCACTGGCCCCTGGGATTTATATAGTTCTTCATAGTATTTCTTGAATATTTCATTTATTTTATCTGGTTGATATATAATTTCACCTTCCCTATTACTGATGGCAGGAATTATTGGGGGGGGGGGCATCCACTTTAGCAATATGAGCTAATATCTTCCCTACTCTTTCCCCCTCTCCAAACATTATATGTTTTTGGAATGCTCTTTTATTTTCGGCTTTCCTAGACATTACCTCTTTATATATTAATTGCTTGTTTTCCCACCTTTGATATTTTTCCGGGGATGGATTTCCCACTAGCTCCCTTTCTGCTACTAGGATCTCATCTCTAGCCTTCTCCTCCACCGCCTTTGATGCTCTCTTTACTCTTGATATCTGCTGGATCAATATTCCCCTCATGTATGCCTTCAACGCATCCCACGTCACCCCTCTTGCTACTGAGCCCTCGTTTAGCACTATAAATTCTCTCATTTTTGCCATAGTTTCCTTCGGGTCCTCAAGAATCTCGAGCCACACTGGGTTCAGCTTCCAGGTACCCCACTGTTTCCTTATCCCGATATCCAACATAACTGTCACCGGTGTGTGGTCCGAGATTCCTCTTGGGTGATAGGTTATATCCCTAACCAATGGAGCGGCCATGTCATTTCCCAAAACTAAATCTATTCTTGACAGAGAAGCGTGGGTACTAGAGTGACACGAGAACTGTTGTACCCCAGGATTTCTCACTCTCCACAGGTCTATCAGCCCGGCCTCTTCCAGAAACTGTCCCATTCGACTCCCACATGGACTCTGTCCCGCTTTTCCTGGGGGAAATTTATCTAATTCTTTATTTATTACTACATTAAAATCCCCTACTACAATGACAGGGATCCTCGATTTGTCTATCATAAACTCCAGCAGACTATATAAAATTTCCAATTTAAAAGGTGGTGGGTTATAGATATTTGCTATTATACATTCCTGGTTCCCTATCGTGCAGTGCAGAAAAACATATCGGCCCCCTTCATCTATATTGCTCTGTCTGCAGGAAAACACAATCCCTTTCCTAATCAGCACTCCCACCCCCCTCGAATAAGAGGAGTGTACCGCATGGTACTGATTCTGAAATTTCTTGTTCTTAATAATTACTTTTGTCTCCCTGGTCAGATGCGTTTCCTGCAGGCAGGCAACATCTACTCTAAGTGCGTCTAGCAAATCGAATACCTGTGCTCTCTTTAGGGGAGTACCCAGTCCCCTAACGTTCCATGAACCAATCTTTATTCCCATTACCTATTTGCAAATAAGGTTATCACTGCAAGAAGCAAGGAAAAAAAAAAAAAAAAAAGGGAACCCCACCACGCCCCAGTGACCAGGTATGGGAGTGTTTCTCCTTATTTCGTGAATTATATCCAAGAACAAAAGAAAAAAAAAAAAAAAAAAAAAATTTCCCTATCAAATCTACCTCAGTGCTTAGTTATAATATCATCTATACAATTTCCATTATCCATATCCTTTATGTCTTTATATAGTGTAATATAGTGTAATATATAGTGTAATATATCCTATACTTAATGTGTTGTTTGGTACCTTATATTGCATTTTGCTTTTTCTGTGCTCTTTACCCCCTCCCCCACCCCCCCCGACACCCTCCCATGTACTGGTTTGTTTGCCCATCCTTCCTCCCTCCCCCCTCTCCATACCACTCTAGGTTACCCCTCCGGGCTTTTTTAATGGCCGACCCATACCCCTCAACCCTTCCATACCTCCCCCCTCCCCCCCCTCTCTCCCCCACACCCAGTCCCTCCCTCCCCCTCCACTTTCGAAAAAGAAAAAACTTACTATAAACACGCTCCATCTCAAACCTACTTCCATTTACCGTGTCCCCAAACCATCCCCGCTCCATTTGTGTAAATATTAATACAACTAATTCAAATTATACCCCTTTAATAAACATTAGTTTTTCGCAGTGTATCCCCTCTATTTCTTAGGTAATTGATCTTTCTTGTCCTCCAACCATGCTAACGCTTTCGCAGGGGACTCAAAAAACTGGCTACCCCCTAACGCATTTATCCGCAACTTAGCTGGGTAAAGAAGGGCGTATGAGACATTATATTTCTGGAGGCTACGCTTCACCCCCAGAAACTCAGCTCTGCGTTTCTGAAGGTCCGTTGAGAAATCGGGGAATATTGATATCCTTATATCTTTATACATTACATTTCATTAAGATGCTCATCTATTATATTATTATTTATTTAAGGTACCCATATTTATTTAAGGTACCCATATAGCGCCGTCAATTTACACATACATCGCACACTCACATTGTTCCCTGACCTCAAGGAGCCCACAATCCAAGGTCCCCAACTCACATTCTAGGGACGATTTTGGACAGAAGCCAATTAACCTACTAGCATGTCTTTGGAGTGTGGGAGGAAACCGGAGTACCCGGAGGAAACCCGCGCAGGCACAGGGAGAACATGCAAACTCCAGGCAGGTAGTGTCGTGGTTGAAATTCGAACCAGCGACCCTTTTTACTGCTAGGCGAGAGTGCTACCCACTACACCACTGTCGCCCACTCCATCAGTGTGATGCAGTCACATGGCCGCTCTAAGATCGTGAACTGAGCAATCACATGACCACTGATCGCTCCGTTCTTGGTCTGCTTAGAGTGCAAAGCAGTGACTGCCAGTCACCCCTTTTCGTTATGCCCTTCCAGTGGTTGCTGTAGAAGGAGGGGGGGGGGTGCAGCTGGCTTCGGCTTTCAGCTGAGAGACGGCACCAACTGTCAATCAGGCAGCTGGGTGGATCCTGACAGTATGGTCACAAACCTTCCAGAGCCTGGAGTGGTTCTGTCATATCAGCTAAGAGTGGGCAAAAGCCCAACCCTGGTTGTTAATAGTATTTAAAAAAGAGTTATAGTTTAAGGTATAAGGGACATAAATTCTCCTTTTTAGTATTTTACAGTGTAACAAGCTCTGATTTGCTGCTAAATGTGGCGGTTTCACTTTAGATTCTTATGCCCTGTACACACAATAGTTTTTTCCGACAACAAAACCATAGATTTTTTTTTTTTTTTTCTCCAAAGGATGTTGGCTCAAACTTGTCTTGCATACACACAGTCACACAAATGTTGTCGGAAATTCCGAACGTCAAGAACACGGTGACGTACGACGAGCCGAGAACAATTACGTTCAATAGCCAGTGCGGCTCTTCTGCTTGATTTCGAGCTTCCGTGGAATCTTGTGCGTCGGACTTATGTACACACGATCGGAATTTACGACAACAAGTTTTGTTGGCATAAAATTTGAGAACCTGCTCTCAAACATTTGTTGGCGGAAATTCCGACAACAAATGTCTATGGAGCATACACACGGTCAGACTTTCCGACAACAAGCTCACATCCAACATTTGTTGTCGGAAAATCCGATCGTGTGTACAGGGCATTAGAGTGGTTAAAAAGTGAAGTCCCGCTGGTTTGCTCTCTCCATCCCAACCTGACCCCCCCAGCCTGTAACTGAGTTGAAGGTTATTTTGGTGGGGGGGGGGGGTTCCTGGCGTAATCATCACATAGGAGAGGATGAATTCCCTTGTTCCACCTCCTCCCCTTCCCTTCCACAGCATCCTCGGGCATGTCCCCAGTCCCAGAGGGCTGCAGAACCTTTCACATAGCGCTGTGCAAGCTTGTGCATGCGCCGTGGGGAGCCAGTCGTGGTTCTTCTGGAAGCCACAGCTGAATCCCATAGTCAAGATGGCAGGGAACTGCAAGGGTAAGCAGAACCAGGTGTGGGAAGACAGCGCTGGGCTCCAGGCACTTGTAATTGCCTGTTTTTTTAAGTCAGTTGCTATAGTAGAAAAAGAGACTGAAAGTGTTTTCAAAGCCTGGGCTTTTTTTCTTTTTTTTTTTTTTTTTACTTGACGCATTCCCTGCAATAAGGTAAAAAAATGTCCCAGTGTTTGTATCACCCCCAAACACCGCCCCCCCCCCACAACAGTAGGAGCTATTGGCTCCTGATATCAATCAAATCCTGTGAGCAGAGAGTGGGGAGAGGAGCTGGCCCATGCTGTGGATGTCAATAGAAGCATACAGCCTGGCTCGGGATCAAGCCCGCCGGTGTGCCCCCATAGTTAGTGGCCTGTTATGGGGGCACACACAGAAGAGGAGGAGATGAGAGTGCTGGTGGGGGGGCCCCAGAAGAGGAAGTTTGGGGCCACTCTGTGCAAAACCATTGCTCAGCTATAATGTGTTTGTTATTTTAACAATACAAAATATGTACCTATAGAAACCTTCAAAGTCCGTCTTTTAAGCATTAATGTTTACAATGTATTTTGTTTTGGTTATCAGAGCTCTCCAGTTCAAAGTAAGATGCAGACATCGGTTTCTTCAATGACCCCAGTGTTTCATGAAATCTCACGAGTGAATTCCACACCAATTTTAAAGAATAGTAAGGAAAATTCAGCTAAAGCCGGCAAGCTTCTGTCACGTGAGTATCCTTCAGAGCTGAGGTTAGGTTTGCGCTTGCAGCTCAATGACTACAAATGTTGATGATTTTTTGGTTTTGTTTTACATCTGTCAGGCTTTTATTGTCTCTGTAGAAAAAAAAAAGGGAGGCCCAAAGGCCAAAGTAGCGCTAGAAAATATATGAAAATTGATATAAAATGTGGCATAAACAATATACAGCTGATAGCACTTTAAAGTCTAATACAAAAAACTTCAAATTAAATCTGGTATACAAAGTAAATGCAGCGCTGGTAAATTTTTAGTGATCAATTAAACAAGTGATATGAAAACTAAAACAAAATTCCATTGAAGAAAAACAAAGTGAAAAAAGAAAACGAATGCAAAGTCCCATTTAGGATTAGGGTCCATATATTGAAAAATTAACGCCCATCGAAATAAGAAGAATAGTTTGCAGTGAGGAAATCCTTCATATAACTACTTTTTAGTTCTGATGTAAACAAGTGAAGGTCTTCAAATTTGCCTCTAGATACACAAATGCCTTATCACGATATGGGAGCTTCTTTCTTTTTTTTTTTTTCTTAGATTTTTTTCACTGCAAACTATTACTCTTATTTCGATGGGCGTTGTTCAATATATGGACCTTAATCCTAATGGGACTTTGCCTTAGTTTTCTTTTTTCACTTTGTTTTTCTTCAGTGGAAATTTTGTTTTAGTTGTCATATCACTTGTTTTTAATTGATCACTAAATTTTACCAGCGCTGCATTTATTTTTTATTGTCTCTGTGTCCACCCTCTCTTTGTCCTGTTTACTATTATTGAAAGTGAAAGGAAAATCACAAATTTTGGGTTGTCCTCAGAAAAGGAAGTGGGAGAGATTTGCCTATAGTTCTACTTTAATAATATGTAAAACCTTTAATGTCCATAATCTGGGCAGAGATGCATTTTTAAACACTTTTAGACCTCATTCACACAGGTGTACAGTTCTTACACATACATCTGTGGGATGGACTGTATTTGCTTGCATGGGGGTGCACAGGTGGTCATGCAGGCAGTCCAATGCATGTCTATTGGGAGGTGGTGGCTGCACAAACACAGCTGGTGGTCCCATTTTGACAGCCACAAAGCTGCATTTCCCTGAATGCCTTGCATTTGGGGGGGATGCGCACCCACACTTGCGTGGCTGTAAAACTGAAACCACAGACTGTGTCCCGACAGCCTTTGCATCCCTATAGACCTGAATGGGACTGCCTACATGCACGGAACACCTGTACATACTGTACAAGCAAAGACGGCCCTTCCCACAGATGTAGGTGTAAGTATGCCTTTGTGAAGGAAGTCTAAATGTGTTTTAAATGCACTTGTGCCCAGAATATGGATCTGAACATTTTTACATATTCTTAACAAGCATGTACACCCAAAGCGGATCTTCACTGTATCTGAGCACCACAAACAAACGCTATTTGATGCATTTTTAATATTCAAAGCAAACTCTCCCATCCATCCATCCATCCATCCATTCCTCCATGGGTTGTGTGTGTGTTTTTTTTTTTTTTTTTCTTTTTTTTTTTTTTGAGCAGCCACTTTGAAAAACACCCCCTAGCATTTCTAGCTGTGGCAGTCTTGAGTAAGGGCAAATGATTTATGTAGCATTTCTTTTCTGAAATCCATCTGCCATTAGCTCAGGCAGGCATGCATGCAGGCAGGAGGGTGTGCTTAGCTGAGAGAACCCCTCCTCTCCTGAAGACTCCTGGGATGTATGATTTTTGCCTAGGCAAGAAACCAGGGGGTAACTAAAGAATTGTAGGAAGAAAAAAAAAGTTTTTAAAACCAATAAATATGATACTTTCCTATTTATTTACTTATACTAGCAGCATGAGGATTAAAAATAACCAATGTTGATTGGGAGCATGAAGTTCCA
Source organism: Aquarana catesbeiana (assembly GCF_042186555.1). Classification (NCBI taxonomy): domain Eukaryota; kingdom Metazoa; phylum Chordata; class Amphibia; order Anura; family Ranidae; genus Aquarana; species Aquarana catesbeiana. The sequence goes on along the minus strand of NC_133328.1, from coordinate 62,052,332 downwards.
GCCTCTAAAACAAAAATGTAAAAGTCAGCAGCTACAAATAATGTAGCTGCTGACTTTTTAATATAAGGGCACTTGCCTGTGCAGAGATCCTGCGATGTCGGGGGGGCGCAGATTCTTGTTTTGACTCGGGTGCAGCACCAGCATTGCAACAAGGGGAAACCAGCAGTGAAGCCTAAAGGTTTCCCTTAGTTGCAATGCTAAGGCAGTGGGGGGGGGGGCGGCTGATGCGAATGCAGAAATTACGTACCTCACTGCGGCGAGGTAGGGTGGTGGTCAAGATGGAAAACCATCATAATATGTACAAAACAATAAGAAAAAAAAAATGATATAGAGATTATATCTATCTATATCTCTATATATCTCTCCAAAAAGGAGGGGGGATGGAGTGGTCTATTCTTCAAGACATAGTTGCATTTTAGCTTGGAACTCTGCTTTTATATACGTCCTTTTTGAATTGGACCATATTTCAGTGGATGACATTGTCCATGCCTTGTGGCAGGAAAGGAAGGAAATCTTGCCATATCACTGTCAAGTGTTTACTTATGAAAAAAATGTTTTGTGAAAGTAACATATTACAGTTTAGTTTGCGTGTTCCCTTTTTTTTTTTTTTTTTTTTTTTTTTTTTTTTTTTTTTTAAGCACTTTACAGATGAACTGCATCTTTTGCATTTTTGCATAGATCCCGAAATCAGTATGTCCAGCCTTAGTATGCCGGTGAAGTGCCTCACTCCAAACCTCCTGAAGTTTAAAACACGACTGGGCACCAACAGTACCAGCAGCCAGTCCCATATAGGTCTGTCCAGCATTGAGTCGGATTACTGCAGCAGTCCAAAATGGGAAAATCCCAACCAGGTAAGTACTGTATGAGTACATTATTAGAAACTATGTTGTATGAGATATTATACAGCATGGGCTAAACCGAAAAACGACCATTTTATTTCTTGCTGTTTTACCAGCCCTTAGATGGTGTGTATATTCCTTCTTCCTTTTTTTTATTTATTTATTTTTTTCCCTTTACATTTCCCTGATAATTCTGCAAACGCAGTTTTTATTCCTACGTGACAATACTTGTTCCACTATAGGAAGAGAGCCATAGCTGCTACCTTGCTACCCAGGCTGCATTTCAAATCCACTATATAGAGCATGTAGAGATTAGTCTTTTACAAAAGGAAGATAGTACTTCTAGTTCAGCTCACCGAAAGTGACAAGGACACTGCATTTCTTGCAAGATCGGCAAATATTTTCTGTACTTGGTGAAAATGTTTTTTAGCCATAAAGCAGATCTGAATCCATTGATCTGACAATTTCCCAAAAATTGTTGCATTCAAGGCATGCTCTGAATAGTTCAGTTGCTTGTGCTCTTGTCAAGCAATTAAATGGTTGGTGTCATAACTGCTCATGTGTGCAGCACCATGACAACTGCATATAAAACTGGTGGCTTCCTTGGCTATAAACGGTAGTAAGCTCCACTTTGTATCAAAAGACAAAACATTTATTTTGTTTTGGACAGATTAGTGGAAGGGTTAAAACAGCTGTCAGGTGTTTTTGTTTTTTTTCTTATCTCAATGGGAAGATTTCTCTTCACTTTCTGTCCTGATAACGCAACAGGAAGTGAGAGGATTTCTTTCCTTGTACATTTGTTACTGGAAGAAGTGTCCTCACTGAAGAGATTTCCTTCTATTCCTGTTCTGGTGGCAACATAAAATTAATTGAGCCTCTCTTATTCCCCCGTGATGGGCGATGAGTACAGTTGAAGAGTGAAATTTCCTCATTGAGGGGGACCAGACAGTTATAAAAAAAAAAAAATCTTGACAGCGGCTTAAAGTCCCACCACTCTAAAATCTCTCACATCTAATGCCGCGTACACACGACCGGTCTTTCAGTCAGAATAAACTCTGAAGGACTTTCCGACGGAGTTCTGCTGAAACTGTCTTGCCTGCACACGATCACACCAAAGTCCGACCATCTAGAACGCAGTGACGTACAACACATACGACGGGACTAGAAAAAGGAAGTTCAATAGCGAGTAGCCAATAGTTGCCGTCTCATTCTTGCTTCAGAGCATGCGTCGTTTTTGGTCTGTCGGAACAGAATACAGACGATCGGTTTTCCCGATAGGAACTGATTTCGTTGAAAGATGTAAAACATGTTCTATTTCTAGGTCCATCAGAACTTTCGAAAAAAAAAAAAAGTCCGATGAGGCATACACACGATCGGAATGTGCGATGAAACGATTCCATCGGACTTTTCCTGCTGGAAAGTCCGACTGTGTGTACGCGGCATTAGGACTGTGGTAAGCTGCAATTATATTCATTTTTTTGTTCTTGGGATTATTTAGCTTTTTAAACAGTCTGGTTTCATGAGCTTAAAAAGGACAGAGTGTATAAGGCCGGTGGTCGCGTTCTCTGGCCACTGTGTCTGGATCTTGTTGTGTGCATAACGGGGCAGCAGGGTTATCTGAAGTGCTCCAAGGGGTGGGTGACTGTAGGATCTAAGCTTGGAAGAAATGCACATTTTAGTGTTGGCTATATTTGTGTTGCTAGTAGTGTGGCTGTGCTTGGACAAGGGCAGAAATAGGCAACCGTTTTCTCCGTCCAAACATAATTGAAAACATCTTGTAGCTTCTACTCGGAGAAATGTGTAGGTTGCCGTTCCTGACCTTCACTTTCAATGAAAATGCAATATTATGATTCGCCCAGAATAAATATGCAGCAGGTTATGTTCGAGCTGCTGCTATGTATTGTTCTAGGTCAGTGCTGAAAGGGGTTGTAAAGGCATTCTATGCATTAAGATAAAAAGCCTTCTGTGTGCAGCAGCCCCCATAACACTTACCTGAGGTCTGTCTCTGTCCAGCGATGTCCACGCGTGTCTCAGCCGTCCCAGATTCTCCTTCCTAATTGGCTTAGACACAGCAGTAGTGCCATTGGCTCCCGCTGCTGTCGATCAGTCAGCTAGCCAGTCAGGGGAGAGAGGGCGGGGCCAGGCCTGGGCTCGGTGTCTGAATGGACACAGGGAGCTGTGACTCGGCTCGGGTGCCCCATAGCAAGCTGCTTGCTGTGGGGACACTGAACAGGAGGGAGGTGCCAGGATCACAGAAGGGGGACCCGAGAAGAGGAGGATCCCGGACTGCTCTGTGCAAATCGACTGCAACAGAGCAGGTAAGTATAATATGTTTGTTATTTTTATAGGGGGGGGGACTAGCCTTCTTTTTTTTTTTTTTTTTTTTTTTTTTTTTTTTTCAAAGAAAAGTCGGCAATCACGCCAACATATTTCTCTCACCCTTAGGTAGGCTTCCAGATAGCAGAGAGGATATGCATTGTTATAATATGCATAAAGTCCTTTTGTCTATATGTACCTTAGGGACATAAAGATTAACCATTTCTCTCTTGCAATATATAGATTTGGGTGTTTTTCAGCATGATGCCCTGTCTCTTAACCACCTTCTACATTCCATTTGTGAACTAGAAGCATGCAGCATATTTTACTTTCATTTTCAATGATGATGATGAGCAGAACAAATAGAGAGGTTGAATCTCCTTAATGGGTGCCCAGATGGCAATGAAAACTGGCAAGGGTTCTAATCCCTCTCTACTTGACCCAAAACTAAAGAATTTTGCCTTTTAGTGATACTTTAATCTAAAACCTGTTAAGTATAAAGTAAAAGTGGTTGTAAAAGCAGAAGGTTTTTTTATCTTAATGCTTTCTATGCATTAAGATAAAAGGCCTTCTCTGTGCAGCAGCCTCCCCAATACTTACCTGAGCTCCATCTAGATCCAGCAATGTTTCACGAGAGACTCGGTTGCCTGGGACTCTTTCTCATGGTTGTCTGAGACAGCAGCGAAGCGCCATTGGCTCCCACTGCTATCAGTGAGCCAATGAGGAGAGAGAGAGAGGGGGCAGGTCCAGGCCGCAGCTGTGTATGAATGGACACACAGAGCTGCGGCTTGGCTCGTGTGCCCCCATAGCAAGCTGCTTGCTGTGGGGTCACTCAACAGGAGGGAGGAGCCAACAGTACTGAAGAGGGACTCAAGAAGAGGAGGATCTGGGCTGTTTTGTGCAAAACCACTACACAGCAGCTAAGTACAACATGTCTGTTATTTTTTAACAATAAAAAAAAGAGAGACTTTATCATTTAAAGGAATAATGATTTTGTCCATGTATCAGCCTATAATAATAAGGAAAAAATTGTCCTTTGCAAACATAGAAATTATTTAGGTAGACAGGGTAGTCATAGAGTCCGTTGACTGATGCATACCAACACCCCTACATTTGTCTGGGTATCTACTATAGCCCTCGCTGATGCCTGACCATGAAAGGATTACTATAGAGTTCATGGATCAGCCAGTTAGGCCAGATGTTTTAAATGCTACCTAGTTCGATGAATGTCCCCTTTCAGTTAGTAATTTACAGCAACCGGAATGAAAATGTGTCTCAAGCTCATTGGTGTCTTTGTTTTGTTATATTCTTTAGGATCCATATAGGCCACCATACTTAAGTTCCAGCCATTTGAAGAGCAGTATGTCAGAGAAATCATTGAGTACGATTCACGTGGGGAAAGTTGGCAAGAGCATTAAAGATTTGCCATATGTTATTTCCCCCATCGTTCGTCGCAGAACATACAAGAAATCTGACAATCCAGATGACACCAGTGAGCTTGAGGAAACTCCTAATGGTGGTATAAATGCCAAGGGTCTTATCCGAAAATGCCTTTATGATTTTGGCACACAAGAAGAAAAGGAGAACTTTAGTGCAAATGAGCAAGGACTCCACCATTTGCCAAGATCTCCAGAATTTCCTCCATGGCTTGCTAGTTCCTCACTGGATCCTTTGAAGGACATTGAAGACAAAAATGTGGAAAGACCTGGAAACAAAAGAAGTTTTTCACAGGTTGAGACAAGCCCTGGGCAAGACGGAATAGAAAAGAAAAATAATTTGCAGTATAAACGTGCTTATGAAATATCGGACCTTAAGGTTAACCCCAGCACAGGTTTAACCATGGAAATTGAGGCTCTCTTTCTTAATGACCTCCAAAAAGATGTTGCGAATGGCAAGAATCTGGAAAATGGGCTTGTTCCTCCTCTGCAGACTCCGGAGAAGCTGTGCTCTGTGAACCCAGTAGCCAAGAATTTGCTGTGTGAGCTAGATGACTACTGCGAGGAGGCAGAGGAGAGTCCTGATGCTAAAGCTGAAAACATTGGGACCTGGAGCTCAAGTCCAAAAAGGGGTTCTGATCATTCTACTAATTCATCTCTGGAAAAAGAGCTTTCCGATATGGATAAAAGTATGAAAGAACTATCTGTTGAGTCCCAAAATGCTGTTGGTGAGGGCTCATCTCCTGAAGATGCCAACATAGCTGAAACCATGAAACTTGACCAAAAAGAGAATGCATGCAGGGGGCGTGTTCTAGCCAACATCACCAATGAGTCCTGGGCATCTCCAGCCACCACCAGGGTGGTACACAATTCTAAGAAACGACCTGTGGTAGCTTTTAGAAGCTATAACAGCACCATTAATGCTTCACACATATCGGAAGCTTCCAGGGTGAGTGTTGGCTCAATGGACAAAATACGGGGCTGTACAGGATCATACCCAGTGGCCGTTACTCCAGCGCAAAAGGACAGGACGTGCAGGAGTTTCCAGGTATAAAATGCATAACTGTGATTTTAATATATATTTATTGAAGTATTCAGTATATGGTACTTATTAGAGGTCGACTGATATATCAGCTGATATTTGGCCATTTTTAAGAAATCGCCATCGGCCGATTATTGTGAAAATTAGGCCGATTCGTGGCTGCTACACTAAACCCGGGCCACAGGGCCGCCAGCAGTACTGACCAGTGCCCCGCTCCCCCTACAGCAGCACGTGTAATTAAAGATTCACCCGCGCCACCGATGGCATGCACTGCAGTCTGGCCCCTCTAGAGAAGAGTTGCACTAGCACCGCACCGACCCGCCCCCCTACCTCGGCGGGCTGTAGCAGAGGAAAAAAGCATCATTATCAGCATGTCACAAGCCTGTCTGACTAGTACCTCCCCCCCAGCAGGTGATCGAGGCCAGCACTAGCTAGCTCCTCTTCCTTCACTGCTATTTTGCTTGTTATGTGATTTGCCGGTCAGCTCATCAGCGTCTATCTGCATGCCCCTAGCCCTATCAGGTGCATGCAGATAGATACCAGAAAGTAGTATGGATGGAAGGGTAAGTCACAAAAATTTAATGTGTGCTGCTCTGCCGCCTGCAGACTTTATTTAATCTCTTTGATGGGACACCTGGCTCAGGCTGACAAGCTGGCATTGAGTTGCATTGTGAAAATGGATGAGGATGAATCTGGGTGGATATGAGAGTCAAGCCCCATACACACTATCAGATTTTCTGCTGATTTTTTTTTTTTTTTCCCTTCAGATTTACCAAAACCATATAATATGAGGTCAAACCTTTGTTTGTATGCTATCAGGCAGGCCCTTGCACTACATGGTTTTGGTAAATCTGAAGATAATGTAACCTCTTCACAATGTAACTCTCATCCATTTTAACAATGCAACTGAATCATCTTCATCCTCACCCAGCACCATCCATCCCTCTCCACAACGCATCCCCCAGCCACGGCCAGCACCATCCATCTATCCCCCTTAACAACGCAACCCCACCCACGGCTAGTACTATCCATCCCAATCTGATATAGGTACAGATTGGCAATTTTTTTATTTGGCACAGGGGCACATATTGTTATGGTACAGAGGGGATGGGAGGATTTTATGGTAGTGGGTTAATAACCACTTAAAAGTTTTTGTAATTTTTATACCTACAGGTAAGCCTATAATAAGGCTTACCTGTAGGTACAGCAGATATATCCTAAATGGGCACTGTTTTTAGGAGATCTTTACTTTAGCAGCAGCGGTGATGTCACTGGCACATGCGCACTGCGCTCTTAATAGATGACATGCCATCCATAGAGAGAGCCATGCCGCAGCCGTGACTCCCACGCACATGCGTGAGAGTGACATTATCGTAGCGCGGACAATCAAACAGCTGCCCGCGAACCTGGAAGGAAGACAGTGACGGCGTGCCGCTGGGAGGTTTCGTTTTCAGGTCTTTCATAATGTGCTAGTATGCGATGCAATTGTTATGCTATTTTGCAGGGAGGATTTTTTTTGGGTTTTTACGGTTTAATACCGCTTTAAAGATGATCTGCTTATGTTGCAGCCCCCTCCCAAAGTAAAAAAAAAAAAAAAAAAAAACCTCCGTGAAAGAGTGAAACTTATTAAAAAAAAAATTGTAAAATGTAATTTAACCACTTCAATACCAGGCCCTTAGACACCTTCCTGCCCAAGACCATTTTCAGCTTTCAGCGCTGTCGCAATTTGAATGACAATTGTGCGGATGTACAACACTGTACCTAGACAAATTTTTTTTTATCTTTTTGTTCCCACAAATAGAGCTTTCTTTTGTTGTATTTGATCACCTCTGTTTTTTTTTTTTTTTTTTTTTTTTTTGTAAATAAGTATGTTTTCTTCTTCAATGACGGGCACTGATATGGCTGCACTGATGGGCACTCATGGGCGGCTCTGGGTGGCACTGAGGACGCTGATGTGTGGCATTGCTGGGCATCCCTGTTTTGTCATGTAAATATGATGTCCCAGTCAGTGCCCACTGATTGGCATATTTTGGGCATTTTTTTTTTTTTTTTTTTTTTTACATGTGGATGGCCATGGGGATGTAATGTACCTGGCCATCCACATGCTGGGGACCTCCCTGGTGGTCCTGGGGGCTTCCCTGGTGGTCTAGTGTGGGGATCTGAGGGGGGGCGCAGACACCCCCACCCCCCCGTCAGGAGAGCCGCCGATCGGCTCTCCTCTACTCGCGTCTGTCAGACGCGAGTGAGGAAAAGCCGATCAACGGCTCTTCCTATTTACATCATGATCAGCCGTGATTGGACACGGCTGATCACGTGGTAAAGAGCCTCCGCCGAAGGCTCTTTACCGAGATCGGTGTGTCAGACTGACACACCGCACCACCGATCGCCGCGATGCACGCCCCTGCGGCGACTGTTTCCTGCTGGATGTCATATGACGCCCAGTCAGGATAATTGAACCACCGCCTGACCGTCATTCTGCTATAGGCCGGGCGGGAAGTGGTTAACCACTTCATTACCTGACTATAGTAATATGACGTCCGCAGGAGGGATCTCCCATCCTGGGCGGGCATCATATGACTTCCTGGGCTTCCCAGCCATCTAGGGGCGTGCGTGAGCCCACCGCATTGCTCGGTGCGCGTGCCTGGTAGCTGCAATGTCCGCTGGTCATCCGCGATTGCCCGTGAACACAGCAGGACCATGGATCTGTGTGTGTTAACGCACAGATCCAAGTCCTGTCAGGTGAGAGGAGACTGATGGTGTGTTCCCAGTACAGAGGAACACCGATCGGTCTCCTCCCCTTGTGAGTCCCCTCCCCCTACAGTTAGAATCTTTCCCTAGGAAACATAATTAACCCCTCCATCACCCCCTAGTGTTAACCCCTTCCCTGCCAGTCACATTTACACAGTAATCAGTGCAATTTTATAGCACTGATCGCTGTATAAATGTGAATGGTCCCAAAAATGTGTCAAGTGACCGTTATGTCCGTTGCAATGTCAGTCATGAAAAAAAATCGCAGATCGCCGCCATTACTAGTAATAAATGAAATGCCCTAAATCTATCCCGTATTTTTTAGACGCTATAACTTTTGCGCAAACCAATCAATATACGCTTATTGCGATTTTTTTTTTTTTTTTTTTTTTTTTTTTTTTTTTTTAAATTGTCGCTCTTCTTCTTTTGTTTATAGCGCAAAAAATAAAAACCACAGAGGTGATCAAATACCACCAAAAGAAAGCTCTATTTGTGGGGGGAAAAAAACATAAAAATTCCATTTGGGTACAGTGTTTTATGACCGCGCAATTGTCATACAAAGTGCGACAGCGCTGAAAACTAAAAATTGGTCTGGGTAGGAAGGGGGTGAAAATGCCCTGTATTGAAGCGGTTAAGTTACGCATGATTTGCTGAGTACCTGCCTTTTTATAGAGGGTGACCTAAAATTGCTTTTAAAAAAAAATCTAGTGGGGAATGTGGCGCTGTTCAGAAGTGAATGTAATTAAAATAATCCCCAAAAAATGTGGTTACAATATGTGAGAAGTACTGTGAACAAATGTATAAATGGTAAACAAACAGTATGTCATGTGTAAATGCCACAAATGTAAAACATCACATAATATAATAAAGCCAAGTGCAAATGAAGTATGTATAATCCTAAAAGAAATAAATACACTCAAAAATAAACATGACAAATATATAAATATGTGCGTAATATTGGTGCTGGTTTAAAAAATCACCAAAAAATACCCAAAAAATACACAATTGGAATCAATGGTGTAATAAATAATTGATGTGATAGTGAACCAAAATTGTCAAAAATAAGATCCGAATGATATAAGTGTCCAAACAAAATTAAAGTTCTATATATGTAAAAAAAGAAAAAATCTGTGAGAAGTGTCTTTGCTTCCAAAGGATCCCGTGTGAATTATTGTGGTCGTTGTGTAATCTCCTCCTCTGGAACCCCCAATTGTGTCCCCACTCACCGGAAAGCCCAACCCCTGCAGGGGTAATGGGCAAGTGAAAGTAAATCCACTAGTGTGATCAGTTTTTAAAGAAAAGCAGAGGGACAGGCAGGAACATCAGGTATTTCACACAGGGGAGGCGGTGCAGGGAGAGTGGGGTGCTTTTTCGTGTGGGTGCATGGTGCAGCGGGCACATGTCAGAAATGTGAAATACTGGGGTAACAAATGCTTTAAAGGGACTAGCGATAGCCCAACCAGGAAGGAGATCGCGGAATCACAGAGGGGGACACCGATTGACTTCTGCCAGTGGATTTACTTTCACTTGCCCATTACCCCTGCAGGGGTTGGGCTTTCCGGTGAGTGGGGACACAATTGGGGGTTCCAGAGGAGGAGATACCACAATAATTCACACGGGATCCTTTGGAAGCAAAGACACTTCTCACAGATTTTTTCTTTTTTCTTTTTTACATATATAGAACTTTAATTTTGTTTGGACACTTATATCATTCGGATCTTATTTTTGACAATTTTGGTTCACTATCACATCAATTATTTATTACACCATTGATTCCAATTGTGTATTTTTTGGGTATTTTTTGTGCGTTTTTTTTTTTTTTTTTTTTTTTTTTTAAACCAGCACCAATATTACGCACATATTTATATATTTGTCATGTTTATTTTTGAGTGTATTTATTTCTTTTAGGATTATTCATACTTCATTTGCACTTGGCTTTATTATATTATGTGATGTTTTATATTTGTGGCATTTACACATGACATACTGTTTTTTTACCATTTATACATTTGTGCACAGTACTTCTCACATATTGTAACCACATTTTTTGGGGATTATTTTAATTACATTCACTTCTGAACAGCGCCACATTCCCCACTAGATTTTTTTATTTTTTGGGATTTCACCTCGGTGTTTTTCCATTTTTTGGGGGGGCTGCAGTTCTCTTTAAATATTGTCCTAAGCGCGGAATATTTGAGTTTGTCTAAAATTGCTTTTATTATGCGATCCCACGAAAACTGAGATTCCCAAATCACACACGCACTCTATAGCCAAAGTTCTTCCAGGATCCTGCGGTGAGTCCTTGTTACATCATTTTGTAGATTTTTACATATGTCGTTACATGTTTAGGCCAATTGGTGCACAGCCGTGTCATTCATTCATTCATTCATGGAGATCTGTAAATAAATGAAATGGAATATGAGTGCAGTAATTGGCGCACTCATAGACCAATGACCATTACCCCAGCTCTCCAACTAAAAGCCTTACAGAGGTACGGCCAGAGAGCTAGAAGAAGAATTTGCAGGAGCCTGACATTGCACTTCGAGCCACTGATCACAGGAAGCAATGTTTTCCAGGCTTCAGTGAAAAAGAAATTATAAATGCACTTTTTTTGTCCCGCAAAAGCATGTGCTCCCCCCCCCCCCCCCCCCCTTTATAATTTTTTTTTTTTTTTTTTAAGTGAACTTTAGGCAGCCCATACATGGAGCAAATTTCTTTCCTGCACCCACAGGCTGCAGGAAAGAAATTTACTCTTTCCCCTCCTGCCGAGCAATTCGCTAGCGAGATAATCGCATGCTAAATCCAGCAAGCCTCTTGCACCCAAGTTGATCGTTGAACTTTGGTACATTTAGATTTCCCATATATGGTTCGATTCCCAGCTGATTTGTGCTGAACTGGTCGAGATTTGAACAGTCTATGGCTGGTCTTTATAAAGTTTTTTCACTGAGAGGTCTGCTTTGATGTTCACCCTATTTACAATCAATAATTGTTCACACTCCTGATGAATCTCTTTGACTACAGTCTCCCGAAAACACTGGGTATTTTTGTTTTTTGTGAGAAAATTGTGCAGTACAGAACAGCAAGATGTAGCCCCACAAACACTAAAAATCCTCATAAATGTATTATTTTTTTTTTTTTCTAAAAAGGATCAGCTAGAAATTATTAAAATGGTCATTTGTATCCGCTGGTAAAATAAATAAAAAAATAAATACGATTTTAATTATTTAGACTTGTTTAATTGTAATAAGTGTGCAGATCAGGATTTTTAACATTCCTGTTCTTGAACAGGATTTTAGAAAGTAGACCCCTTTCACACTGAGGCATTTTTGTGCAAAAAATAGTGCCTGTAAACTGCCTCTTCTGCAGCCCCAGTGTGATGGCCCTATGTGCTTTCACACTGGGGCGGTGCGTTTGCAGGACAGGTAAAAAAGTCCTGCTAGCAGCATCTTTGGGGCGATGCGGGAGCGCTGTATACAACGCTCCTCCACCGCCCCTGCCCATTGAAATGAATGGGTGCCACTTTCAAAGCGCCTTAAAAGCGCTTTGAAAGCAGTGCTAAGTGGACACTTTTAACCACTTCTGGGGGTTAAAAGAGCCCTGTTAGTGGTGCCAAAGTGCCGCTATAAAAGCGGTAAAGCTTCATTAAAACTAGCGGCGCTTTCCCACTAATGCCCGCCCCACTGTGAAAGGGGTCGTACTGAGAACAGAGACTAGCAAAAAGCTGGTAAATTTTCAGGTGATCTTAAACTGCAGTACAGATTTCCTTTAGGTCGGGGCAACTGATCTGAATACATCCATAAGCCACCAAAAAAGAGCGTCTCAAACCAAACCTTTTTCTTAGTTCTCACGTGGTGTCCCTAAAACTTAGGGGCACTAATAAGCAGATCTTGATTTGGGAAACAAACCAAGCACTGGAGACCCCAGACAGACACGTCAGTTTTATGTGATAGGTGGCCTCACTGACCAATACCGGAGGGTATGGGCCATCTCTTGGCTTTTTTTTTTTTTTGTCTCTAGTTCTATAATGGAGCAGCTGAGGTTTGGGGCACTAGGGGCTTTGTGGAGGACATATGATGCTTTGTGCCCATTTTTGGAGACATTCCTTTTTTCACACCCAGTGGCAGTTTATCCACTGTGAGGAAAGTACAATGGATATAAAAAGTCTACACACCCCTGTTAAAATGTGAGGTTTCTGTGATGTAAGAAAATTAGACAAAGATAATTTCAGAACTTTTAGGCTGGGTTCACACATGTGCGGTGCAAAATTGCCTGCGAAGATAAAAAATGATTTATTCAGCAGTTCCTCGCCGTTGTAGCTGCGGATCAGCTGACCAGGGAGAGGGGGAGAGAACTTGTGTTCAGAACGGAACACCTCTGCGAATCGGATGCTTCTGGGAGACTTCAGATGTGTTTTTGGAAAATTTAGTCAGGCTTGGATGTTTTTCTTCCTAAAGGAAAGGCTTCCATTTTGCCACTCTACTCCATAGCCCAGACATATGAAGAATACGGGAGATTGTTGTCACATGTACCACACAGCCAGTACTTGCCAGATATTCCTGCAGCTCCTTTAACCACTTGCCAACCACCCGCCGCAGTTATATTGGGGCAAGGTGGCTCAACTGTGCAAATTGAGGTAGCAGTACGTCATTTCGTACACTAGCCTGTATGGGTGTGCGGGGGAGCCAATCAGCGAGCGGGTCCAGCGGATGCGATGTCTGCCGGCCACCCACGATCGTTCCCCACAGAGACAGAACGGGGATCTGCTAATGTAAACAAGGCAGATTTCCGTTCTGTCAAGGGATGACACAGGATCTTGTCTTTCTGCTATGCAGGAAGACGGATCTCTGTGTTGTGCCAGTCAGACAGTCCCCCATACAGTTAGTAAACACACCCAGGGGACACAGTTAACCCCTTGATCGTCCCCCTGATGTTAACCCCTTCCCTGCCAGTGTCATTTATACAGTGATCAGTGCATATTTGTATCACTGATTACTGTAATAATGTCACTGGTCCCAAAAAAAGTGTCAAGTGTCCGATCTGTCCGCTGCCAGTAAAAAAAACCCATAAATCTATCCCGTTTTTTGTAGACACTAACTTTTGAGCAAACCAATATATGCTTATTGGGATTTTTTTTAATCAAAAATCTGTACCAGATTACATATTGGCCTAAACTGATGAAGAAATATAGATTATTAATTATTTTTTTTATTTTTTAAATTATTGAGTATGCTTCTTCATAAAGTAATAATCATATAAAAAAAATTTTAATTGTCTTTTTTTTTTTTTTTCTAGCGCAAAAAATAAAACCCGCAGAGGTGATCAAATGCCACCAAAAGAAAGTTGGGGGTGGGACTTCAATTTTTTTATTTGGGTACAGCATCGCACGACTGCGCAATTGTCAGTTAAAGTAACGCAGTGCTGTATAGCAAAAAATGTCCTGCTCATTAAGGGGGGTAAATCCTTCCGGTTCTTAAGTGGTTAATGTTACTGTAGGCCTCCCTGACCAGTTTTCTTCTCGTCATTTTCATCAATTTTAGAGGGATGTCCAGTTCTTGGTAATGTCACTGTTGTGCCATATTTTCTCCACCTCATGATGACTGTCTTCACTGTGTTCCATGGTACAGTGGGGACGGAAAGTGTTCAGACCCCCTTAAATTTTTCACTCTTTGTTCTATTGCAGCCATTTGCTAAAATCATTTAAGTTCTGTCTTTTTCTGTCAATATGGGGTGCTGTGTGTACATTAATGAGGAAATAAAACAAATTGTTGACATTCTTGCAGATATATTAAAAAAGAAAAACTGAAATATCACATGGTCCTAAGTATTCAGACCCTTTGCTCAGTATTTAGTAGAAGCACCCTTTTGATCTAATACAGCCATGAGTCTTCCTCCTTGCAGATCCTCTCCAGTTCTGTCAGGTTGGATGGTAAACGTTGGTGGACAGCCATTTTAGGTTTCTCCAGAGATGATCAATTGGGTTTAAGTCAGGGCTCTGGCTGGGCCATTCAAGAACAGTCACGGAGTTGTTGTGAAGCCACTCCTTCGTTATTTTAGCTGTGTGCTTAGGGTCATTGTCTTGTTGGAAGGTAAACCTTCGGCTCAGTCTGAGGTCCTGAGCACTCTGGAGAAGGTTTTGGTCCAGGTTATCCCTGTACTTGGCCGCATTCATCTTTCCCTCGATTGCAACCAGTCGTCCTGTCCCTGCAGCTGAAAAGTACCCCCACAGCATGATGCTGCCACCACCATGCTTCACTGTTGGGACTGTATTGGACAGGTGATGAACAGTGCCTGGTTTTCTCCACACATACCGCTTAGAATTAAGGCCAAAAAGTTCTATCTTGGTCTCATCAGACCAGAGAATCCTATTTCTCACCATCTTGGAGTCCAGGTTTTTTTTTTTTTTTTAGCAAACTCCATGTGGGCTTTCATGTATCTTGCACTGAGGAGAGGCTTCCGTCGGGCCACTCTGCCATAAAGCCCCGACTGGTGGAGGGCTGCAGTGATGGTTGACTTTCTACAACTTTCTCCCGACTGCATCTCTGAAGCTCAGCCACAGTGATCTTTGGGTTCTTCTTTACCTCTCTCACAAAGGCTCTTCTCCCCCGATAGCTCAGTTTGGCTGGACGGCCAGCTCTAGGAAGGGTTCTGGTCATCCCAAACGTCTTCCATTTAAGGATTATGGAGGCCACTGTGCTCTTTTGATCCTTTTAAGTGCAGCAGAATTTTTTTTTTTTTTTTTTTTTTTTGCAACCTTGGCCAGATCTGTGCCTTGCCACAATTCTGTCTCTGAGCTCTTCAGGCAGTTCCTTTTTGACCTCATGATTCTCATTTGCTCTGACATGCACTGTGAGCTGTAAGGTCTTATATCGACAGGTGTGTGACTTTCCTAATCAAGTCCAATCAGTATAATCAAACACAGCTGGACTCAAATGAAGGTGTAGAACCATCTCAATGATGATCAGAAGAGTTCTGAGTTAAATATATGAGAGTCACAGCAAAGGGTCTGAATACTTAGGACCATGTGATATTTCAGTTTTTCTTTTTTAATAAATCTGCAAAAATGTCAACAATTCTGTGCTTTTCTGTCAATATGGGGTGCTGTGTGTACATTAATGAGGGAAAAAAATGAACTTAAATGATTTTAGCAAATGGCTGCAATATAACAAAGAGTGAAAAATTTAAGGGGGTCTGAATACTTTCCGTCCCCACTGTATATCTAATGCCTTGGAAATTCTTTTTCCAAGGCATCCTGACTGATACCTTTTAACAATTGGAAGCTCTCTGCGGACCATGGCTTTTGCTGTAGGATGTGACTAAAAAAATGTCAGGAAAGACCTACTAGAACAGCTGAACTTTATTTGGGGTTAATCAGAGGCACCTTAAATGATGGCAGGTGTGTACTGACTCCAGAGGCGTAACTAGAACCTTCAGGGCCCCGGTGCAAGAAACAATGATGCCCCCCCCCCCCCCTTCCATCCTAGCTCCAGGCTTCAAATTTTGGGAGGGCATCCATGGATATCCTCCCAAAACCGTGCTTCCCGCATGCCCCCTGGGACGTGCATCCAGCACAACCACAGTCACCCTTTACCATGTGATATCAGCTGATCACATGTAAACAGACTTGCCGGTTATCCGCAGCCCTTTCCTCCCGTGCTATGTCTGTGTGAGGAAAGGACTGCCATTAACTGTCAAGAATGTCAGTAAATTGTTTACACTGATAATCAGTGCCGCAATCATCAGTGCCATGTATTAGTGCCCATCAATGCAACCTATCAGTGCCCATCAATGCCGCCTACAAGTGTTACCTATCAGTGCTCATTAATGCTGCCTATTAGTGCCCATCAAATCTGCCTATCAGCACCACCTATCAGAGCTCATTATTGCAGCGTCCATCCATGCCACCTATCGGTACTCTTCAATACTGCCCATAGTTCTGCCTATCAGTGCTCATCAATGCCTCCTATCAGTGCCCCCTTTCAGTGCCTCCTATCAGTGCCCCTATCAGTGCCTTCTTAGTGCCCCCTATCAGTGCCTCCCTTCAGTACTCATCAGTAAATCCCATTGGTGCCTCCCATCGGTGCCCCCTATCAATGCTCATCAGTAAATCCTATCAGTGCCTTCTCAGTGCCTCCCATCGGTGTCCCCTATCAGTGCCTCCCCTTCAGTGCTCATCAGTAAATCTTATCAGTGCCCATCAGAGTCCTCTATCAGAGTCCTCTGTCTTAGGACAGCACGGCTCTGAGCGGAGTGCGTGTCTCTCCAGTGGCATCACTAGGGTTGGTGTCACCCGGTGAGGAAAAAATTGGTGTCACCCCCCTCCACCAACTATAGCCCCCCCTCAGTACAGACCCCCCTCCACTAACTGCAGACCCCCCTCTCAGTATAGACCCCCCACTAAGTACAGACCCCCCTCTCGCAGTATAGATCCTCCTCACTAAGTACAGACCCCATCCATCAGAATAGCCCCCCTCATTGCAGACCCCCCATCTATCAGTATAGCCCCCCTATATCAGTGTAGACCCCCTTAGTGTAGACCCCCCTCAGTGCAGACCCTCATCTATCAGTATAGACCCCCCTCTATCACTGTAGACCTCCCCTCCATCAGTGCAGACCTCCCCTCCCTCATTGCAGACCCCCCCTCCATCAGTTCACACCCCCACTCATTACAGACCCCCCCCTCATTACAGACCCCCCCCTCCATCAGTGCAGGCCCCCCCACAATGCAGACCACCCCCCTCCATCAGCACACCCCCCCTCAGTGCAGACCCCCACCCCATAGTGTTCCCCCCAGCACATGTCTATTTGAATACAAACTTTACAGACCTCAGAACAGCGTTCTCCCTCTGACTCCTCCTCCTCCCCCTCCGTAACCAGAGAGGAGGGGGAGGCGGCTTCGGTCCGTTCCGCTGTACGCCTGTGTGTCTCTCATCTAACAGCAGAGAGACACCGGCATGGTTTTATTTCCCTGCTCTCCGTGTGTCCTCTCTCTCGCACAGCATGACAGGACACACAGTGATCTCCCCCCTCCCCTCTCTGTGCTCCGCGGGCAGTCAAGTGTGAAGCTAAGGAGCTCAAATTTCCCGCGAAGCACAGAGAGGGGAGGGGGGAGATCACTGTGTGTCCTGTCATGCTGTGCGAGAGGACACACGGAGATCAGGGAAATAAAACCATGCCGGTGTCTCTCTGCTGTTAGATGAGAGACACGCTCAGCCTCGCGATGTGAAGAGCAACCCCGCTGGTCCCCCCCCCGCAGTGGCGGAATGCTGGGCCCCGTCGCAACTGCGACTGTTGCAACCCCGGTAATTCCGCCACTGACTGACTCCTATTTAACATGAGTTTGAATGTGATTGCTTAAGTCTGAACACAGCTACATCCCCAGTTATAAGAGGGTGTGCACACTTATGCAACCACATTATTTTCATTTTTATTTTAATTTTTTTTTTTTTTTTCTTGTTAATTTCTACACCCCCCTCTATTTATTTATTTTTGTCTCGTTTTTACATCACAGAAAGTTGACATTTTAACAGGGGTGTGTAGACTTTTTATATCCACTGTGTCCCTATAGAGAAAACTTACTAAAAACCTGGGCAATTAATTTTAAGAATTTGATGAAAAATGCCTAATGCAGAAGTTACTTTCCACAAGTACCTAAACTTCTGCTGCTGAACTTTAGATTGGTGGATGACATAACTGAGATAGAAATCATAGGTATTTTAACATCAAAGGTGTGGGGTTTTTTTTGTTTTTGTTTAGGGGCAAGTAGAGACACCGTACCGAACACCAAAGAGCGTTCGTCGAGGCGCTGCGCCAGCTGAAAATGTTAAAATCCTGGGAACACCTGACTATCTGGCTCCTGAGTTGCTATTGGGAAAAGCACATGGTGAGTTTCTCTTTCTTCATTGGACATATTTTATTAGTTTTTAATGTGGGTGATACAAAAACCATGCAGACCTCTGATTTTGGGCTCAAACTTTTGGTACCATAGTTAAAATGAGTAAAGAACTATATGCCCTGTAATGCATGATATTAAAAGTAGTATTAAACCTACAACCAAATATGTAATATATTGCAGCTTACCAATCATTTAGATGTGGTGGCTGCATTAGTTTTTCTTAGGCTTAGGCTTTTTTCTCAATTTTTACCTGATGATCTGGCCAGCAACTCACCACCTGTATTAGAGTGCCTCTCGCTGAAAGAGCACAGGGACACCTTTTTGGATAGCAACATTGTTTATCTGGGGGGGGGGGGGGGGGGGGAGTGTTCCATTTTGATACACAAACAAATTGAAGCTGAACTCCAGCTCACACTTGCAAGTAGTTAAAGCAAACAGTTTTTTTTCCTGTTGTGAAAAGTTTTTTAATTAAAAGCTGATCATTGTAAGCACCCCTGGTAATAGGTTTGTCTCAGCCTTGTAACTGCTACATCTGCAGGGCAGCTTGTTTTGTCCTTAACCACTTGCCGACCACGCACCGTCGTTTTGACGGCGGCAGTATGGCACTCCTGCGTGAGTCGCCGTAGCTGTATGATGGCTACTGGCTACCTGCAATTGCTCCTGGGAAGGACAGAATGGAGATCTGTCAATGTAAACAGACAGATCTCCATTCTGTCAGGGGAGTAGAGACAGATCGTCTGCTCCTAGTACTTTGGAGCAGCGATCGGTCTCCTCCCCCAGTCAGTTCCATCCCCCCACAGTTAGAAACACACTGAGGGAACACACTTAATCCCTTGATCACCCCCTAGTGTTAACCCCTTCCCCACCAGTGGCATTTATACCGTATTCAGTGGCTATTTTTAGCTCTGATTGCTGTATAAATGTCAATGGTCCCAAAATAGTGTCAAGTGTCCGATCTGTCCACCGCAATGTCGCAGTCCCGATTAAAAATCGCAGATCGCCGCCATTACTAGTAAAAACAATTTACCATAAATCTATCCCCTATTTTGTAGATGCTAAAACTTTTGCGCAAATCATTCAATATACGCTTATTGCATTTTTTTTGGTTAAAAAAAAGTATAAAAATACATATCTGCCTAAACTGAGGAAATATATATAGTAAAAAATGTATTTATTTTTTCAAATTTGTTGTCGAAATTTGGTCGTTTTTTTGTTTTTAGAGTGCAAAAAATAAAAACCACAGGGGTAATCAAATACGACCAAAATAAAGCTCTATTTGTGGGGGGGAAAAAGGATGTCCATTTTGTTTGAGTACAACGTCGCCTGACCGCGCAATTGTCAGTTAAAGCAACGCAGTGCCGTATCGCTAAAAATGGCCTGGTCATTAAGGGGATAAATCCTTCTGGGGCTGAAGTGATTAAAGTTTTGGCTGGTGTTCTATTTAAATCAAGTCCATCTAAATTTGCTAGTGCATCTAAGGCAAGCCATACATGGTCCGAACCGTGTATAAGCAGGCTGAATGTACTAAGTTGATCGATCAACTTGGGTACAACAAGCATGCCAGGTTTTACCTGCGATTATTGCTAGCGGCTGCTATAATAATCACTGTCTTCTCCCGGTGGGGATGGCTTCCCCAGCCCGCCTGCTGGGAGAAGACCATGGCCCAGGGGTAGGGATTCCTGCATCAACACTGTTGATGGGAAAATTAAGCAAATTTTTTACAGGAAAAATTCTCTCCTGGTATGGCCGGCCTAACACTACCCTTTCCGCAGAATGACAGAGCTGCTGTCCTATGGTGGCTTTGTTGACCCTCCATAGAGTGGAGCCACTTGAGATGGTAAAGGTATTACTGGCTAGATCACTAGATGGGGAAAAAAAAAAACCTAAAGAAAACCAATGTAGCCACCACATGAAGAATCGGTAAGCTGCAATACCTTCATTTTTTGCTTTTAAGTTTTTAGTTTTGTAAGCAGTGCAAGCATCAGAGTTTTACATGGCATCAGCCTCTTTCAATCCACTGTACAGCAGGGCTCGGTAAATTATTGAAATGTGATTTTTTTTTAAAGTGGTTGTAAACCCCAGTCATGAAATCTAAACAGAGCACATACAGTATATCTGTAGTGTTTACTTGTCTCTCTCCAAATCTCTGAGTGTCGTTTCTCTCTGGTGCTTCGTTCCTCTGTTAGCATGTTACATGTTCCTTAATTTCTCTGCCTATGTAAAGGGAGGGGCAGTGTCCCTTCCTCCAATCAGCTCTCACAGTGTATAAGAGCTGTAACTGCAGCTCTCCACCCCCTCCTCTGTACTCCTCACAGATGCAAAAGGATTTTTATCACAAATCTGCACTTTTGAAGGGGTGTAGATAAAAGAAGACTGCAGATAAACATGTAAAACTTATGTAGGAGGATTTGTTTAATCTCTGTGTATCATCTGAGGCTGTTCACTTCACTGGGTGTATGTGAGGGTTTACAGCCACTTTAAATTGGTTGTTGTATCGAACCAGGTAACATAGTTGTGTGTATGGTCCACATTCAAACTTGCTGATTTTTATACTACCCTTTCATTCTTTTCTTTAGTAAAGTTTCCTTCACCTCCTATAATTTTGTATTTTTTTGTATACAGGACTTCTGAGTTGTGGTAAGTTATACATTGCTGCTTTGGTAGTGGGATGCTGCTTTATTCAGTCATTGGAATGAGAACAGTGTTCAAATTATATATTGTTCCCCTATGACTCCCGCAGTTCATACGGTTTTACTAACACTTAAATTGGCAATGATCACTGTAATATTTTAGAAGTGCAAATCTTTATAGGAAATCCCCACCCAAGTCCAAATCCAGGAAACTAGAAAAAAAATCTACCTTTTGAAGTGGATCCTCTACACCCCAAGACCCCCCCCCCCCCCCCCCCAAAAAAAAAAAAATACATTGTAAGGGTTCAATGCTCATATCTAGGCTGCTGGAATAAGGAGAAACTGCCTCCTTTTTAAGCCACAGTAGCACACTCGCCTCCACCACATACAATATAGGGTTAATAGCCCTGCCTTGTACAAGATGATGTCGAGGGACTGTCCACAGATCCAAGCCCTAGGAAGAAAAGGGCATCACCTAAGTGTGTGGATTGGTTAAGTAATCCACCTGTTCCTCTACGTCCTACACATAACAAGCATTCTCCCATTGCAGTGAAAGGGGGAGTACAGCAAGGGTAGATCTATACTGTGGAAGCTGTGACCAAAAAAAGGCAAGCAGAAGACAAAGGACCGGTCACTAGCTTTGTCTGTAGGCTCCTTACAGGTGATATTTTATTACTGCCTTACCATATCTTGTTCCACATATGTTGATCAGGAGTCATCAAATAAGAAGATATTTCTTTCTTGCCCATTGAAGGACACATGGAGTCTTTACCTTTTGGTTTCAGCTGCCTAAGGGCCATTTCACATCACATGGGGTCCAGTGCGTTTTTTTGTTTTTTTGTTTTTTTTTCCCGGCATCAAAAACGCATGGAAAGTAGATTATATGGTTTTTAATGGCATAATTTACACCAGTGCCTGCAGTTCCAGTGCGTTCCAGTTCCAGAAAAAAAAGTAGAACATGCTGCATTTTTCCTGCACTGGAAAGTTGCAAAAAGCATTAAAAAATCACCTAAATAAACGCACTGGAACACACACATGTCCTTTATTTAAGGTTAGGAAAAAATGCCCTGAACTGCATCAAAAACGCACTGGCAGGTGTCAAAAACATGCGTGCAGAAAAGCACCTGGAACATATCTGGACTGCGTTTCTATGGTGTGAACTGGCCCTGAAGGAGTATTGGACACTTGGGGGAGGGAGGAAACGGTAGGCCTGCTGTGGATCATGTTTCTAAGAAGATTGAATTGTCTGCCTCTGAAGATCAGGTAGTTCTTGGCCTGAAATATTGGTTGATTTACTGCAGTGTGCAAAATCTGGTGCAGCTCTGCATAGAAACACATCCGCTTCCAGGTTTTATTTTCAAAGTTGGACAAGCTGAAGTTAGAAGCTGATTGGCTACCATGCAGAGCTGTACCAGATTTTTCACTCGCCATTTTTAGTAAATCCACCCCATTATGTTGTTAAACTCCTGCGTAGCTCTTCCTCCCTTTAGGCTACTTTCACACTGAGGCGTTTTTCAGGCGCTAAAGGGCTAAAAAATAGCGTCTGTAAAGTACCTGAAAAACGTCTCCCCTGCCACCCCAGCCTGAGTGCTTTCACACTTTACACTGGGGTGGTGCGCTTGCAGGATGGGAGAAGTCCTGCGAGCAGCATCCTTGAATACACTGCTCCTAAAACGCCCCTGCCATTGCGGGCGCTTTTAACCCTTATTCGGCCGCTAGCGGGGGTTAAGAGCGCCCTGCTAATGGCTGAACGACGCTAAAGCGCCGCTAAAAATATTGGTGCTTTACCGCCGACACCCCCCCCTCCCCGTCCCAGTGCGAAAGTGCCTTTTTAAGTACTTTTACCTAAAGCACACTAACATATGTTTCACACATAAAAGATGTATGCAATGCTGCTACTCCTACTATAATCATACATAAAACAAAAAAGACTCAAAACCATATAAGCTTATGAAGTGACAAACCTATTCACAAGTGTAGTGCCACACAAACAAGATTATTATTTACAAAATGACATTCCAAAATAATATTATATCTGTCCCAAATGCTGAATAAAATAAAACACCCCCCCCCCCTACTCTGTGGGGGGAAAAAAAAAATCTACACATGGGGGGTTGCTGACCTGTCAAAAATGGTCTGCCCTTGCAGCACTGGACAGGGGAGAGAAATCAGCAGGGATTTCAAAACCCAGGAACGCGGGATTAGCGTGCGGGAGCCTTGACGGCACAGGATTTCAATAGGTGAGGACTGGGGGATGGGGGCGTGGGATCTGGTGTTGGGTCACTTTTACAGCTTTTCTGTAAAGGTGAACTAACCCTTTAAGGTGAGAGTGAATGAATGAAGCACTGCAGTGGAGGAGGAATGGTGTGAATCACTGAAGATTTTTTGCATAGAGTGATAACAAGTGTTTTTTATAACCTAGCACTTGGAACTGATATAATTGTTATGGAATTTCACTTTGTATGTAGAATTTTTTTGCTTGTGTGGCACTGGGTTTATCACATCACAAGCATATATAGTTTTGAGTTCTTTATTTTATGTATGGTTACAGTAGGAGTTGTGCTGTAAATCTCTATCTGTCCTGGGGCTGGTGAATACCGCTCCTCTTCCCATTTTCTGGAGGATCTTATTGGAGAAAACTTTTGTTTCCTGATCTACATTCTGGAGGACAGGTGGTTTCCCCCTACGTCTATCATTCCTTGGACTGGTCCACCAATTTGGACACCAGTTGACAATGCCACAGTGCTGGTGTGCTTCCACTATTAGAAAGAATGGAAGATCTTGCTGTGATGAGAGGTTGTTTTGGATCCTGAGGAAACCTTGTGTTCTAACCCCCGTCCACTCTGCGTCCTTCAAGGTCTTTTTTTTTTTTTTTTTTTCTTTGTACCATTTTTTCCAAATTGGTTGCTTCTGGGCATGAGGGAGTAGTCCACGCACCAAGGTGCGTTCCAGATCCTGCACTGCAGTTGGAGGTGGGCATTAAGCGTTATACCCTGGGCCATCTACATGCTAGACAAGCCACTTTTCTGATTCTGTTTGTTTTTCATTGTTTTGGTTGGATCAGGTAAAACTGTTTCTTTATTGCAGTCTATGGTTTAGTTTTATTTGTGTACCATGTTATTCCGCTCTAGTTTTGTAAGTATTTTCTTGTTCTTCTGGCTTGGGGCTTAGCTCCCTGTACTAGTTATCGCCTGCTCTTGCCCCTCTCCTACCAGCTGGGGGGGGGGGTTCAGCCTCAGCCGGTGCCAGTTTTAGGTGTTGGTCCTTCCTTAAGCTGTACTCGGGCCCCCTGTTCTTTGCTTACTTTGAGCCTTTTAGACGTTGTTTGCTAATACAACCCCTCAGTTAAACTGTGTTTGGACATCCTGAAAGTGTAGACTTCCTGTGTCCCTCAATGAATGAAAAAGGATTTTTGTATTTTGTATGGTGTCAAGATCTTTGGACATGGAGTACAAAAACCCTATTTTATTGTAAACGCGTGTGGAGAACATGGCATATTACAAGCTATATTCTGAACTGGCAAAGGGTGAGATCTATTTTAAATTTTAACCATCTCCTTCAACCCAGGATTGTTTACAGGAATGTGTATTAAAACAACATTAATTACGGGAAAAGTGGACATTCCCTTAGGTAAAGACTTTCATCACAGATGAGCTAAGTGAAGTCCATGCTTCCACATTCTCAAACACACTGTCTCTGTGTGGAGGCAATCTTGGTTAATGATTGGGCTTTCCTAAAGTCAGTTACCCTTGTCCCTGATGACTGGTGATCTCATGACTGGTGGGAGAATATTAAGGAAACTGCAGTACGGCACAGAAATAGGGAGATCTTTGTGCTGCAGCTTCCTCTCTACCAAGAACAGTGAGCAGCATAGCAGTGACATCCCCAAATGTGGTGTGACTAATAATCGGGGTTGGTAGTGCCTTTGATAATTTCACGCTACAGATTTGGAGGTAGGGGTGCAAAAGATTATCTCGTACTACAAATATGGAGGTAGCAGTACCTTAAACGATCTCACACTACAGATATACAGCTAATGGGAAGGCTCACCTATCAGGAAGTGTATAGCTGTTTATCCAGAAGGAATTTTAAGACACAAGTTTGATTTTCAGGGTCCTGCTTAGGCGCAATTTACATTTCTAGGTGTTTCCTATAAGACAGGAAATGTTTTCCTTTTTTGATTTCTGCTCCACGTTTGATTTTAAATGCAGCTACTGTAACTTGAATTTAAATTGAGCACTAACAACTAGGTGGTGATAACATAGCTGCTTGTATTTGCCATCTCGCAAGCGCCAGCTTCATTATGCTGCATGGTATGCCCAGGCTGGTGGAGTGGGTCTTGTAATGTGTGGTTTTTCTCCATTTATTTATTTTATTTATACCCCCTTTTTTTTTTTTCTTTTTTAGACAGTATATTGCAGCCTAGGGGTGAAGGCTCTCTGCTGCAGCATTTTTTTTTTTTTTCCAGACCAAATTGTATCTCAGAGTGAAAAGACATTTCTGATATTTAACTCCAACTGCAAATGTATTTATCCTTTAACATTGGCAAATAGTTTCTCTACACCGTTTATAATCCTGTACACGTTTTAGATTAGTAGATAAGCACGTTGGATCAGATGACATTGGGACAGCCACGAAAAACTATAACAATACATACTAGAAGTTACCAAGTACACCAAGTAAGGTCAAAATCAGGTGACTGGTATTGGTAACCTTCCATACGGTAATGGGGTAGGATCAGTAGGCACAGAAGTAAGTATCTCCTGATTTATTAGATCAGTCTCTGTGATAGTCAGAGAGAGATGAGGACTTGATGTGGAACTTTAGTCAGAAAATGAAGTCCTGCTGGATCACTTCAGGATGGCCCCTTTTGCAGGTATAGTTATGTAAAGCATTAAAAATAAGTGTCTATACTGTTTAAAATCTAGTGATTCACTGTCCCACCCTGCTCTGCACATGCTCGGTTGCTCTCCATTTTTGGCATTTGTGCTGAAAATCGAACACTTGAGGCCTATCTGCTAACAGCCTAAAGATTTACTGCTGCTTAAGAGCTCTAGGCTTCAGAAAAATAGCAGCATCCAACAAGAAGAAACAGGCACAATGCTGAAGGAAATTTACAGCACACACTATTTGGTAGCATTATTAATGTGCCTTGCTAAAGAACGTTATTTTTATTTATTTATTTATTTATTTTTGTCAAGTTGTTCTAGGTAAAGTTCTAATTTAAGTGGGCTTAAGTTCCAGTTTGAAAAGCGGATGTCATTCTAAGCCAGAACTTTAACTTGGCCTGCATGGAGGAGTTCTTGTTCATATTTTGCCTACTGTTTTCTATTTGATTGTTTTGTCTTCTTCAGGACCTGCAGTGGACTGGTGGGCCCTCGGAGTTTGCCTGTTTGAGTTTCTGACTGGTATTCCCCCTTTTAACGATGAGACTCCAGCACAAGTGTTCCAAAATATTTTAAAAAGAGGTATTGGATTTATTTCCACAAAGTGAACATGTCATCTGTTTTAAGCTGTGTAAAACTAAAAGTGCTGCCTTTAGAGCTGGCACCACAAGATACCCATGATTGCCTTCATTGGCCTTAAAGACTCTTCTGGCAATTCCCTTTTTAGTCCTTGTTTCTTGATTTTGATTTCACCAACTTGGGACAAGCCTTGCCCATTCTTTATTCTCTCTAGCAGGAGCTCCTTACTGGCCACTGATGGATCTCACTGGACATGGAAATAGTGGATGGATGACTTGCACCCAAAAATTTGGTGATTGTCAATGCCTTGGCAACAAAGCTAAACCAGAACCAAGAAGCAATTTTTTAAAATGTATAATGTACACTTTATGGTGGCTGCTGTTGGCTAGCTCTTCAGTAATTGACATTTTCTATATAGTTATAGCATGAAAATTGGAGCAACAGGGTGGGACTTTACATGAGGATATAGGGGCTGTTCAAAACCCCTCCTCCATCCCTATTGAATAGTGAAGTAGGGGGAGAGCAGATGTGGGACTTTATGCAAGGCACATGGGAGCAGAGGCATGAGTTGGGTAAAAAATGCAGTTTATTAATAAGGGAAAATAATTTTACAAAATTCATATAATACATAATTAAGCATGAATGGTACATAAAAAGTTTTACAAAAGTTCATACAATACATAATTAGGCACTTGGCTCTGCATATGTTGGCACTCAGCTCTAAGGTATGAAATATTAAAGATGTAGTCAAAAAAGTAATCAAAATTAACGCATTAAAAAGGACAAATGTAAACAAGTAAATACATGTAAATAGGAACGTAATATGCATATGGGTTCATATAGTGTACACCTAACGGTAGATAGAAGTTCTACGTCGTTACGTCGTTTCGGGGCCTTAAAGCCACTCATCAGGAGCGATACCGAGGTGGTACCTATGAGTTGGGGAAATGGCAATGATGAATGGTGTGAATATGCAAAAGGGGTAAAATATAAGTAATGAATATCATGATATTGATTGTAACTCTGAACTCACAGTGATGTCTGCGCAGAGGCGACTCGGCCCAGGGTGCCCCGCCAACCATAGTTGCCCGGGCCCGAAGCTGAGGGGGCATAGTCCGACAGGCGAGATCGACCCAACGAACCCCCCAGGTGGGGTCAAAGTGTGAGGACAGACGTGTGGATGGGGGGTGATCCCTTGATGAGGGAGGATTGGCACTGGGTGTCTGTGTAACGAAATAAACATGGATAGTAAGTGTGAAGTGAATGGAATAAAAAACTAGGACAGAGTGGGGTGTGGGGTAAGAGTGAAATAGTGTGAAAAGAGACCAGGAGGGGGGAGGGGAAAGAAAAGAGGGGGGAGGGAAGATATAGGGAAGAAAGAGGGGGAAAAAGAAAAGGGTGTAGGGGAGAAGGAAGGGAAATAAAGGAAAAGAAAGAAGGAGGGAAAAGAGGGGGTACAGAGGGGGACTGGAAGCCGGGACAGGAGGTGGCAAGGACTAGGGGGGGAAGGGTAAGGCGGGGGAACAGATGAAAGAAGGGGAAAACACAGAGGAAGAAAGAGGAAATACATGGTGAAAAGAATGAAAGGGAGAGAGACAAAGAGGGAAAAGGGGGGTGAGTATAACAAGTGCGGAGAAAACATACCTGTGCCGATGCGAGTAGGGACGTGAATGCCGGCTGTGAGATGTGCAGATAGAAGGTGAGGGCGAGGAACACAGAGGAAGGGACCACAGCCAGGGGGGACGATGTCGCGGCGAACGCCGCCAGAGAAGGCCCCCAACGTCAGGCGCCAGCATAAAGTCCCACATCTGCTCTCCCCCTACTTCACTATATAGTTATAGCATCTGTGTTTTTAATCTACTTATTTTGATAGCAGAATTGATACAAGTATTTGATACTACAATTTTGAGACTTCGTATTCCAAATATTCTTACTTTCTCAGATATCCCCTGGCCAGAAGATGATGAAACCCTTTCTGTCAATGCTCACAGTGCAATCGATATTCTGCTTACCCTTGATAACACAAAGAGAGCTGGATTAAAAGGTACAGTCTGCCTACGTCGTTGCTATTTGTGGACCTTGTGATAAGATTTTATAGCCGTACAAGTAACCCACAATACTTTTCCAGTTGATCTAGAGTGTGGAAATTTTACTTAAAGCTTAAGTTTAAAACCTAAAAATCAGTACAAGGGACATACAGTGGATTTAAAAAGTCTCCCCCCCGTTAAAATGTCAGGTTTCTGTGATGTAAAAAAAAAAGAGACAAAGATAAATTATTTCAAAACTTTTTCCACCTTTTTAATGTGCCCTATAAACTGTATAACTGTATGACTCTTATCAGCATGGCACATCTTGACTTGGCAATATTTGCCCACTCTTTGCAAAAGCACTCCAAATCTGTCAGATTGTGAGGGCATCTCCTGTGCACAGCCCTCTTCAGATCACCCCACAGATTTTTCATGGGATTCAGGTCTGGATTCTGGCTAGGCCATTCCAAAACTTGAATCTTCTTCTGGTGCAGCCATTCCTTTGTGGATTTGGATGTATGCTTTGGGTTGTTGTCATGCTGAAAGATGAAGTTCCTCTTCGTGTTCACCTTTCTAGCAAAAGTCTGAAGGTCCTGTGCCAATATTGGTATTTGGAACTGTTCATAATTCCCTCTACCTTGACTAAGGCCCATGATATATCTAATGCCTTGGAAATTCTTTTGTACCCTTCTCCTGACTGATGCCTTTTAACAATGAGATCCCTCTGATGCTTTGGATGCTCTCTGCGGACCATGGCTTTTGCTGTAGGATGCAACTAAGAAAATGTCAGGAAAGACCTACTAGAACAGCTGAACTTTATTTGGGGTTAATCAGAGGCACTTTAAATAATAGGTGTGTGCTGACTCCAATTTAACATGAGTTTGAATGTGATTGCTTAATTCTGAACACAGCTGCAGACCCAACAACCACATTATTTTAGTTTTTTATTTTTACTCCCCCCAAAGCCCTAAAATTTAAAACTAGGGTTGCACCGATACCAGTTTCAGCGAGTACGAGTGCCGATAGAGTACTGTTGCCTTTTGTGGTGCAATTTGAGCCTGTACAAAATGAGTTGACTCAAATCGCACTGCAAAGAATTTCATGCGATTTTAACAGGAATGCGGTGTGATTCCTGTCTGAATCACATGCGTTTTCCTGCAGCGCTCCTGTGTGAGCCCAGACTAAAGTCACTATGACAAGCATGGGATCAAGCAGGAGCGGTGGGGGAAACTGTATGAGATTCAGACAGGAATCGCACCGCATTCCTATTCAAATAGCATGCGATTTGAGCCTATTCATTTTGTATGGGCTCAAATCGCACTGCAAAGGTATTGGTTTAGGTATTGGAGCATTTGCATAAGTGCAAATGCTCAGTATCGATATTGGTATCGTTGCAACTCTAATTTTAAAACCTATTCAGGCTTTTTGACACCAAGGATGGGACTATCTATCCAGAGCAAAGTGGTTCCACACTTTGACTCCTCCCATTCTGTTCTTGGAGAATCAACATCTACACATTCCATGGTACTTTGTTTACGGTGCCTGGGCTACTTGTGGGGGTATAAATGCTGGGGTATCTTCCTGACAATTGGTGTTAATTTTGTCGACTAAAACATTTTCGTCTAAATTTCATACTATTTTAGTCAACTAAAATACGATTAAATTTAAAATGGCATTTTAGTCAAAAGTAACACTGGTCTGTAGTGTATGTTCAAATATTAATACCATAAATAACCAATTTTTTCACTCCGTATATAATGAGTTTGGAAATTGTAGAGAAATGCCTAAATAATGCATTACAATTTAACTACACCCATTAGATTTTAGACGACTAAAATGTACTGGAGATTTAGTTGACTAAATACAACTAAAACAATTGCAGAAGACTAAAATGGGACTAAAACTAAAATGCCATTTTAGTCAGAAGATTAAAACTAAATCAGAATTTGCTCCCAAAATTAACACTACTGACAATCATTGGAACTGAAGAAGTAGCTTGGAGATGCTACAAAATGGACATGGATAAATAAGAACCTTCAGGCTCCATTCACACCTGAGCGTACTGGAATAGCAGGTGAAATTGTGCGATTCTGCCCGCGATTCTAGAATTGCGGCAAAACATGGGATGCGTTTGCGATGCCATTATTTCTTAATTGCACCCCAAACATGGTGTGATTTTTGCCGTGCGACAAAAATTACAACGCCAAACACGCTGTGCTAAAATTTGGTACATGAGCTTCTTTGGCATGTTTTTGGAGCATAAGGAGGCCCATTCAAATGAATGGTTCCACTTGAAAAAAACGCACCACAAAAACACTAAAAAAAAAAACAAAAAAAAACGTGGTGTAGCTGCAGTACGCTTGGGTGTGAATGGAGCCTCAGGCATATTCAGTGACCATCAACTCGTGGTATAGAAAGAAAGGAAAAATGTTGAGAGAAATGCAATTACAAGTTTACAGAATGTAAAGAGAACATTATTTTAAAACTGGTCTACAGTATAACAGACTTCGGAGAATCAAGTCTTTCTTCTTTTTTTTTTCTTTATTTTTTTTATAATGGATGACATTCGGCGCATCTATGCTTCCCAAAAAAAAGTGGCACTATAGATAATGCTATATTGATGAAGAATATAATATGTATTTTTATAATGTAAAAATGTGTGTTTTTGTTTTTTTTACAGAACTGAGGACTCATGCTCTTTTTCATGACATTGATTGGGACAATTTGCACAACCTTGAAATGCCCTTTATACCACAGCCAGATGATGAAACGGACACCACGTACTTTGATGCCAGGAATAACGCACAAGATCTCAAAGTGTCTGGATTCAGTCTATAGGCTGTTTCTCTCTGGTCTGCCCTCATATCATTTGTTGTGAGAACTGCCATATTTTATTGTTTTTAGATTAAATCTGTTACATGGTTTGGCTTTTAACCAAATTGTCCCCCTCTCCCCCACTGTACAGAACTAGACATATTTAAGGTGAGCTTGGCCTCACGTTCCATGTACATATACATACTCTGCCTGCTTGGACTGGGTCCGTGCTGTTTGCATCCTACATTAAACCGTCTATTAAATTTGTAAATCTTTATGTAAAATAAAGTAATATAATTTCTTAAATGTGGTCTTATATTTTTTTTTTTTTTTATTTAGTTATGAAAAAGGCAAGTAGGGATAACCTGTTACATTGCAAAAGTACAAAATCGATAGACATGTTGTAATGATAGTTCTACTGGTCAGGTAATATATGCTAAAGCAGTGGTTCTAAACCCTGTCCTTAAGTACCCCAATAGGCCATGTGTTGGGAATTTCTCTTAGATAAAATAGTTGTCCAGAATACCAAGCCATTGACTCTGATTTAAAGCACCTGTGCAAGATAAAGGAAAACCTGTAAACATGGCCTGTTGGGACTACCTGAGGACAGGGTTGAGAACCACTGTGCTAGAGAACCAATATCAAGTCGTGCTTGAATGGTGGGGTGGGTTAGGGATAGGGAAAAAAAAAACACAAAAAACCCTCTAGAATAGAGGTGGAGAAGGGATGCAGGAACAAAAGAGGATTTGAAATGGGGAGGGGACAGGAAAGAGGAAGTGGAAAATAAGGTACCCTATGGGAGACAAATAGGTGGTGAAGGTAGGGTTCTAGAACTTAAGCAATGTCATGCAGAACCTTGTATAGTAGTATAGGGTGAGTATGCAGATGATGGTAAGGATTTGCTTTCCAAGGAGTATGTAAGGTCCTACCAATAGAAACATAGTTTACAAATGTTTTCCTCTGGCTTCTTTAAGGAGAAAGTCAATGTCTCCAAGGAACAAAGCTGAACTTTTGAACACCATAAAACTAGGGTGGATGGTAAGGTTCACTTCCACCTTAATGGGACACAAACTCTGGCCACATTGATCAGGTGGACTAGAACTGTTTTTTTTTTTTTTTTTTTTTTTTTTTTAAATAGAGAAACTGTTCAGGTGTAATAGGTATGCAGCAGGGTTGTCAAATCCTTTTTTTTTTTTTTTTTTTTTTTTTTTTTTTTTTGTCAAGCGAAACCCTAGTCTAACGCTTTATGTGTGAAAGCAGAAAGTCTCTTGAATATGACAACCTTGTTTTTCCTTACTTTCTAAACTGCTGGTAGATATCGCTTCTAAAGACAGTGAAATTACTTTGTTCAACCTTCTCCACCAACATCAAGTTCCCACCTTTCCCACCACTCCTAAATCCATCAGGAGCACAGCGAGTTAGGATGACCATACACGGTTCGAATCTCAGCAGGAACCAGCCCAGGTTTGAACTGTTGATGGGCAGGCTCAATGTACCAAGTTGATCAATGGATTGAACTTTGATACAACCGGCCTACCTAATTCTCTTGCGATTGTCGCTAGCGGCTATCATTGTTTGCTTTCCCCCAGTGAGGACAGCTTCCTCTGCCCCCATGTCACTACAGTACACAGTAACAACGTGGAGATGGATATATATATTACATTTTTTGTAGAGACCCTAGAGAATAAAATGGCAATAAGACCTCAAATCTCTCCTCGCCCTTTTTAAACAAAAAAGATCCAAACAAAAAATTTGTTTGCTTTCGCCCCAGGCCAGAAGTGATGTCATGACATCGCTTCGGTCCTCCAAGATCATAGGCGATCAGGTCTCTGGTAACATCGATGGCCAGCTGCTTTAACTGTTGGATTGTTTCTCGGGCACGTTGGTAAAAACTGTAAGCCCAAGAAACACAGGCAAGCCGCTGGAGGGGAGGGGGAACCTCTCCCGCTGCTTCTGAAAGCGGTCCAGCAGCTGGCTGAAAAACCACTTGCAAGCCGCAACATAAATACGTATTCAGTCAGCGAGAGGTTAAGCTAGAAACCTGGTCCCAGAGAAAAAAAACTGAAGATTGCTGGGAGGTATATGTGCAGTCCTAACAACTTTGCCACTGTCCTCACCTGAAGGTGACAGCATATAACCCATGGCCAAGATTTAAAAGTTACTTGTGTCCTGTACCGCAGGGTCATATCTACCACGAGGCAAACAAGGCATTTGCCTTGGGAGGCATTTTTCAGGGCCCCCAGGCACAAGGGCAGTGTGGGTTAACCACTTGACCTCCGGAAGGTTTTACCCCCTTCATGACCAAGCCATTTGTTGCGATGCAGCACTGCGTTACTTTAACTGACAATTGCGCAGCCGTGCGATACTGTACACAAATAAAATTGATGTCCTTTTTTATTTTCCCCACAAATGGAGCTTTCTTTTGGTGGTATTTGATCACTTCTGTGGTTTTTATTTTTTGCACTATAAACAAAAACTGATTTTTTTTTTTTTTTCCAAAAAAAAAATGTTTTTTTCTTTCTGCTTTAAAAAGCGATCCAAAAAAATTTTTTTTAACCTAAAAAATCGCATTTCCAAGGCCAAAATGTATTTTATATAATTTGGTTTAAAAAAATTAAAATCATTAAGTGTATATTGATTTGCGCAAAAGTTACAGCTTCTACAATCTATGTGATATATTTATGCAATTTTATTTATTTTTACTAGTAATGGCGGCGATCAGCGACTTATAGCAGGACTGTGGTATTGCAGCAAACAAATCGGACACCTAACTGACCCTTTTTTTTGGAACTAGTGCAACCAATACAGTCATCAGTGCTAAAAATATGCACTGTCAATGTATTAGTGACACTGGCAGGAAGGGGGTTAATATCTAGGGCAATCAAGGGGTTAAAGGTGTGGCCAACACTTATTACTGTGTGTGCTGTTTTATTAAGCAATGTGCTGTTTTTTTACTTCCTGCTTGGTACCCGCTGGTTGGATTGTGCTGCAGACAATCACAACACAGTGGGGGTGTGGTCCTGCACCAGAGAGCCATCTTGCCACCATATATGTGCAGTTTACAGTCGGCAAGCGGTTAACCACTTCCTCTCCTTTTGGTGGTTGTACTGGGATGATGCCTGCGTAACTAAACCGGAAGCGATGACATCACTTCCAGTTTTTAAAAATCTAAAGCATTCAAAAACGCATATTGGTGTTTTGAATGCTTTTAAGTGCAGAGGAGGGATTTGGAGTCTTGTAGACCCCAGAGCTCTCCATAATGAGCATCTGTCACAAGGAGGTTTACATTCCTTGTGACAGCGATTAAATTAAAAAAAAAAAATACTCCTGTCCTCGCACACAAAGGCGAACATACACATGTCAGCTCTGCATGCATGCAAGCAGAATTTGTACCACACATGTCCAGTATCTCAATGAAAGTCAAATCATGGGCAGTAATTCTATATATGGCACTTGGACGAATCATGTCTCGGGATCTGATGAGGAAGCTGCAGCCATTCACTGTGAACAGTTGCAGCTTCCCCATCAGACCCTGAGACGCGAACACTGCAGCTGGGATTGGAACCAATTTGGGGGGGGTCCCCGATTTTAGTTGTGCCTAGGGTAGCACAAAACCAAAATACACCACTGCTGTACGATATAAATAAGAAATGCAGTCACGTCAGCCTAGTGTAAATAGCTAAAGGAGAGATCTAGAATGCAAAAAAAAAAACTCCTTTATTTTTTTTTTCATTGTCCTAGGGGGCCAAGTGCCATTCTGACTGGTGTCCCAGTTTTTGTTTTTTTGTTTTTCCCACACACACCTCTAAAGCCTAGTACACATGGGCCGAATGTCTGCCGGTGTTTTTATCGAATAGTGCATCCCTGTTGGATAATGCCTCAGACGATCTGCGCATGTGCAGTACGCAATGTCACTCCAGCTGATCAGCTGGCGTGACGTAAACATACACAGATCATCAGAGGTATTATCCGATGATCTGTAAAGAGAAACCGATGACATGACTGGTGGATTTGGGTGTGTTGCAGGACGGTAGTCCGCCCTGCAACACACCTAAATCCGCCTGTCACGTGATCAGTCAATTCTTCCACATGAGCAGAGAGGCAGGCAGAATCTGACGATTACATTCTCCCTTTGCAAATCGTCGGATAATGCCTCTGACGATCTGCACATACGCACAGTGTTGACATCGGCATGCCAGCTGATCAACCTATCAGTTGGCATGGCGTTGCGTATGTGCAGATCGGAGGCATTATCCTACGAAGATGCACCATTTGATAGAACACCGGTTAAAAATAATAAAAGTGTAGCGCCTGAACCACCATCTGGCCACTCATCACCCCCATAGAACTATGCTGATGTTTTCTTTACTATTTTTTCTACACGATATGGACAGTTACTATTTATGATTTTACTTTGTTTGATGTTACCAGTATTGGTTTCTTACCACTGGCACATCTGATCACTAACCTTTATTATTGCTTATCTTAATTTTTAATTTTTCATGCGATTAACACGGTTTAATTATTTGTCATTTATCCATATCATGGTCATACATGTTTTGGTAGCAATCACCATTTTTGTACGCACATACGTATTGCGATACACACGTTTGTAAATGTGAATTATAGCGCTACACTTTTATTATTTTTATATATTACTTACCTTTAGTCTATAGGTGTGTTGGCTGTTATTTTTTTTTCCCTTTTTTTAGTTTAAACGCAGCGCTGTACTTTATTCTTTATTTTTGATAGAACAGCGGTTCAATAGAAACCAGGCGACATTCAGGCCGTCTGTATGGCAGCGGGCTGTTTTCTGTCGAAGGCTCACGCCTGAAGAAGGTCTGCAGATGGCTGAGAGATCGGATTGTTAGTACAGCGTCTCCGACCTGAGCTGTTTTTTTTTTTTTTTTTTTTTTGTTCAACACTACTAGTGTGTACGAGGCTTTAATGCTGACTGTAGCTTCATTCCCTTTGAATCCCAAATTATGGGTGTTCCTGTGTGGGGTGGGATAAAGCCAGCACAGAGCCCCACACCCCTCTCTAAGCTGTGTGATCTGTCACTTATGAACAAGCAGCGCTGATTGTTAATTCATAATAGTAAAAAATGTCTCACAGCTTTGACTCTGTGTGGTTGATTTACTAACACTGGAGAGTGCAAAATCTGGTGCAGTTCTGCATAGAAAACCAATCAACTTCAAGTTTTTTTTTTTGTTAAAGATTGAACAAGCTGAAGCTAGAAGCTGATTGGCTACCATGCACAGCTGCACCAGATTTTGTAAACCTACCCTGTGTGTACATTCACAGATACATTACACTGAGCTGTGGGTGGAAAAAGCAGCACTGCTCATTTGTGCAACTCTGTGCATCTATTAGCAGGTGCATTTACACATGCACAGCTCGGTGTGAGCTTTAATTTCTATGACTGAACAATCAGCGAAGTTGGGGCGGTCCCATGTATGACACAGCCTGACAGCGCAGAGTGTTCATTCCTAAAACTGAAAGCCTACACAGAGCTACAATGCTGTGTATGTGTACAGCCGCTGATAGACACAAAGCACCACTAGATGTGGTCTCTACAGCAGCCTCTGGTGTCAGACCATAGCTGTCAAATCACGAATCAGTCTCCTTTTAACGCAATTGTGTTGGGGGAGAAATGTTTAACCATGCTGCTTGAAAACTGTCTGCCACAATATCACAGTCCCGCTTTAAGTCGCTGATCGTCATCATTACTATTATTAAAGAGAAAAAAAAATCTCTTCTGTTTTTTTCATTGACAGATACAGCACTCCATTATTCAGAACCATAGGGTTATACCGCCCCCTACAGGAGTAGGACACTAGGCAGAAAAAAAAAAGACTTGGCTATGGGAAATCCTAGGTAGTATACACCCCCCTCTCTGCTATAGGCCTCCAGTTTTTTTTTCTGCCTAGTGAGGAGCAAGGACCTAGTTCCCTGCTGGGATCTCTAGTCCTAGGAATTTTTGTGTTCGTGTTCCTTTTTTCTGCATTTTTTCTCCGGTGAGATCTACAATCAACTGCCGGGCTGAACACTAAGATCCAGTGGTCTCCCCAGTCTGGCCAGCGAGTGTGTGCAGACCGCAGCTACCCACTAGGTCGGCCATGACATAGCCCCACTGGACGGGGGCTGGCCCTGCGAGTTAAACATCTCGCGAGGTCGCACATGACCAGGTTTCAGCCTGAGTCGCAGCGTTCCTCATGGCCGACAGCTCCCCACTTCGTTGCCAAGGGGATCTGTCTGCGAGCGTTACCTGCATGCTTCCATGGATCGCTAAGTACAGGGCCCCCTCCTCTCTTTCCCTGGATGTGGTGTGGGATGCGGGTACTCCCTGGGGTGGTCGGTCCCTCCGGGGTTCTCCTCCACCTCCCTTCCTTCCCAGGTGAGGCCCAGGCTTCTGACCGAGGTGCTTTTTGGACACACTGCCCCCCCCCCCCCCTCGGGGGTTGCTACTGGGGGGGGCAGTGTATCCCTTGGGCCCACCTGCAGTGGTTGGGCCTAAGGGTGACCGGACATACACGATCAAGGGACCGCCCGCCTCCTGTAATTTAGGCAGCGACTTTGCGGTCTACTGATCAGGCCCTGGGCAGGGGGCGGGGGCCGCCTCTTTACGTTTTTGGGTGTTCCCCCTCTGTTCAGCAGCTCAGATCGGTCTGGTCCCCCTGTGGGCTGCACACTTGCAGCAGGCGGCCAAAAATTTAGTCTGTTTCCTACCGACCGGGTGCTGGGTGGGCGAGTAGCGGAGGCCGCCACTTCTGTTTTTTGGTGTCCACACCCTTCATTCAGCGGCTCGGATCGCCGCTTGGGTTCCCCCCCCGTGGGTCGCTCCCTGTATGGGGCCTTGGTCGACATCCCCTGTGCGGGCTTCGGGCAGTGGGGGTCTCAGTTGGTGGCCCCCTCCTGAGTTTTTTTTTTTTGTAGTGGCGCTTAGGTATATAGCCTAGTAAATGGCACCACCTCTGTCTCGAACGATGCTATATCTGGCTCTGCTGCCACGGATGTGGCCCACCTTGCAGAGTTGGTGGCCACGCTCCCTGTCCTGTCAGGAAGTGAGGATGATTCCTCCA
The DNA here is from genome assembly GCF_042186555.1 of Aquarana catesbeiana. Classification (NCBI taxonomy): domain Eukaryota; kingdom Metazoa; phylum Chordata; class Amphibia; order Anura; family Ranidae; genus Aquarana; species Aquarana catesbeiana. The sequence continues at coordinate 62,014,041 of NC_133328.1, read as the reverse complement.
CAACTGTAGTGGTGCACGAAAAGGTGCTGGTTGTCGCACTTATTACATCTATGGGGGAGCCTTTCAAGATGGGGGATGCAGCACTGTGGCGGAGGGACGGTTCCCCTTTGGCACCCATAAGCCGTCTTGCACGGCGAAAGCATTCCCTTCTCCTTTTTATTTTGCCAAATTTGTCCATGAAGACTGGGAGTGTCCAAAGTGCCCTTTGTGCTTCCGAAAAAGCTTGCTGTGAGGTACCCCTTTGTGGAGTCCCTCCTTCAAAAGTGGACTGTTCCACCATTAGAGAACCCCCTGTCTCTAGGCAACCATGATTCCAATAGAGGAATCTCTGGCTTCTAAAGATCCAGCTGACATACCTGGAGGGGGAGCAGAATCCCGCTGCCTTTGCTGCATTGGCGGACCTGTTGGTCTAGGCGCCGCAGTTCCCCTGGTTGCTGTGCGCTGTTTACAGAAGCCTCTCTCTCAAAATATTCTGGAGATTCCACTGCTTACTCTGTCTTGGAAGGTGGCTATCACCTCTGCTCGCAGGGTGTCGGAAATGGTGGCATTATCTTGTCATACACCTTACCCAGGGTTACACAAGGTTAAGGTAGTTCTTCACCCTTTCCCATCGTTCCTTCCTCGGATTTCTATTTGAATAAGGACATTGTGTTGTCTTCCTTATGTCCCTGGTCAACACATCCTAAGGAATTGTCCTCATCTGCCCTGGATGTAGTTTGGGGGATTCGGGTGTATTTGGCAGCCACTGAGTCTTCTTGGAGGTCTCTATGATCTATGAACTATGATCATGGATGGGCCAAGAAATGGGCTGTCTACTTCTTCTGCGACCATTTCTGGATGGATCAGACAGATGATGACTCGGGCCTATTCTGTCGGGGATCGGGTTCCTCCTTTCCCTGGTACAGGGCATTCTTCTCAGGCGCATAGTGGTTCTTGGGCCTTCTGTAAATCAGCCGTCCTTTGCGCAAGTTTGCAAGGCGGCTACTTCGTCGTCGGTGTACACTTTCACAACGTTCTACAAAGTGGATGTGTTGGCAACTGCGGATGCCTCTTTTGACCGCAAGGTTTTGCATCCTGCTGTTTAAATGGTCTATTCCCTCTTGAAAGGGCATTATTCAGGTTGGGCTCCAGCTTGTTCTGTGTTGAGCTTGTTAACTGGCTGGCTCTTATGTTAGATTTGGGATTTTTCATAGTCCCACCCCTCATGTTTGGCACTGCTTTGGGACATCCCTATGGTTCTGAATAATAGAGCGCTCTGGCTGTCAATGAATGAAAGAGAAAATGGGATTTTTGACTTACCGTAAAATCCATTTCTCTGAGTTCAATAACAGACAGCACCCACCCCTCTAAGGAGTTTTAATACTTCTGACACTGCTTGTTACTAAACTGAAGGCCTATAGCAGAGAGGGGGGTGTATACTATCTAGGGCTGCCCATAGGCGTAGGCAAGTCTTTTTTTTTTTCTGCCTAGTGTCCTACTCCTGTAAGGGACGGGGGGGGGGGGGGCCACAACTGGCAGACAGACTAATCCTAGATTCAAAGCAATGGTGTCTTCACTTCTGGGCTTCAAAACAGGTCTATCCACTTAAGTGGAACTTTAGTCAGAAAATTATGTCCTGCTAGATCACTGTAGGCTGGCCCCTTTTGCAGGTATAGCCATGAACGAGGTGATATCAAAGTTTTGCAACATGCCAACAGATGGCAGCACAAGGCTGCATGCACAATCATAGGGAGCACTGAACTTCATAAGAGTGTGCCAAAAGACATCATCCCGTGTACATCAGGAGCTGTGCAACTGGTGCTATTCTGACCACGTCTGCGATTTCATCATGGACAACAAATTAGGACAAAGAGCAAATGTGAAATTTTGAGTAAAACTGGGCACATCTGCCTGAGATGTTTGACATGACTCAGCAAGTTTACGGCAATGCTACAATGAGTTGTTCAATGAGTTGTTTTGAGTGGCACACACGATTGTTCTCCAATGTACATCAAGCACAAGTTGCTGAATGGTTTTGACATTTTTGGGGGTTGAGCTCATTGAAGGCCATCCTTATCACTCGTGTTCTTCCGCTCTTGAAGCGCACGTGCCCCTCAAAACACTCGTACAAAACATGTAGGTGTGTTGGAATGGCCTAGCCAAAGCCCAGACCTCAATCCAATAGAAAATCTGTGGTCAGCCTTAAAGATTGCTGTTCACAAGCGCAAACCATCCAACTTGAAGGAGCTGGAGCAGTTTTGCAAGGAGGAATGGGCAAAAATCCCAGTGGTAAGATGTGGCACGCTCATAGAGACTTATCCAAAGCGACTTGGAGCTGTGATAGCTGCAAAAGGTAGCTCTACAAAGTAATGATTTTAGGGGGGAGAATAGTTATGCACATGGACTATTTCTGTTATTTTGTCCTATTTGTTGTTTGATTCACAATAAGAAAAAAAAAAATCTTCAAAGTTGTGGGCATGTTCTGTAAATTAAATGATGCAAATCCTCAAACAATCCATGTTAATTCCAGGTTGTAAGGCAACAAAATACGAAAAAATGCCAAGGGGGTGAATACTTTTGCAAGGCACTGTATATATTCATGTGATTGGGTTTAGACATCCTTATATGCCTTAAAAAGGCTATATTGGGACCATTAAAAAAAATATATATATTCCAGGGACAACAATGTTTCTGTAAACTTTTATTACTAAAGTAAATATTCTGAAAAGAATCTCCAGTTTGTTTATTACAGTGATTTTGTTTAGATAAAATCATAACTAGGATCTGCTAACCTCCCTTGTACCTCTATTGGTATATTTTCAGTGTAATCTAGTACATGCTTTTAATAAGTTTAAAAATAATTTAGTTTTCATTCAAAAGGTGATAAAAGAACACATTAATGCTACTGCCAGCTTAATATTTTCTGTATTCAAGCTTTAGTAAAATTAGTCCTTATTTTGTTATCATTCACATAGTGCAAGGAATTTTCTATATCAAAGAGGACACTCCATCCTCCACAGGACCATCACAAGATGTCCCAGGTGAGTCTTCACAGGCTTCGTCAAGTCTGGGCTCAGGTAGGCTTCCTGCAGAATTAAAGAAAAGTGAGAAATTAATAAAACAAATAAAAAATAAATAAATAAAAGGGGGGGGGGGTGAGGTTAACAAAATAGTCCCCAAACCTAACTTCAGAGTAACCTATAACTAGCTTTGCCATATAAAATTATTATAGATTGCCTTGATGCACTCAATTGTTGAGATTAAAATTGGATGATATTGCAAGAAAGTTACAGGAAAATGGCAACCAATCACACACAGGATGACAATTTTACTAAAACTGGTGTGGCTGTGCATAGTAATCAGCTTCTAACTTCAGCTTGGTTAATTAAGCTTTGACAATAAAACCTGGAAGCTGATTAGTTACTATGCAGAGCTGCACCAGATTCTGTGTGCACCATATTTAAAAAAATCTCCCCCCACTGTGACCAAAACAAAACCAGGTAATGTAAGATGGCTTCAGCTCTGTTGTCCACCTGCAGGAGAGGTCCCCTCAGATGCGTCCTGCCCCCTAGTGGGCCTAATCGCTGAGGCAGCCTGAACAACTTGGCCCACTAGGGGGCAAAATGCATCTGAGGGACCTCTCCTGCAGGTGGACAACAGAGCTGAAGCCTTCTTACATTACATGGTTTCGTTTTGGTCACAGCGAGTATGTGTCCTGTGTGTGTGATCAGTTGCTATTTTTTTTTTTTTGTAGCATGTTGTGACCCTACCAGCTTTTTTTATATGACCTTCACCAGTTCATTATATATCATGTTGGCTGATATTTGGGATAGGAACATTAGAACGGTCTTTTTTTTTTGCTTGTTCACATTGCAAGAAAGTTGCCACCAGAATTTAGGTAGCAGAAGATCCACAATTTTGCAAAGCCATAACAGATTTACACATCTTCTAGATTAAATTTTAAAAATATCATCTGGTAAAATAGGAATAATATTAAAATAATAAAGTGCTACAAACCTCCTCTTCCTTTGCAGATATAAATGGATTAACCAGTGGGCAACAAATGGCCAGATTATTGCAAATGCCAAGGTGCCAGAAGAAATCTCGAAGGGCCACCATGATGGCTTCTGGAGAATAAAACAGTAACAGTTAATTGTTAAGCCAACAAGTTAAATATTTCTTCTCTGTGATGGAAGAGTTGACTGCTATGAAAAACAGAAACTTTCCGAGCAATGAGTTGCAGTATGTGAAGTCCAATGTGAGACAGAACATTTTCACAAGAGTGTTTTACCTGCTAAGGGATTTTTGCATCTCTTCAGCCAGTCTCGTGTTGAAAGCCTTACCTTCCAGACAGCACAGCCAGGTTCTCAACTTCAACCACAGCAGCAGAGCAGTTTGGTCAAGAAAACACCCAGCCTGCTAAATGGACAATAAAGGAACTGTACTGCTGTTTAATTATTTCTCTGCCCTCTGGTGGCACATGTGCACTACAGCAGAACCTAAATACCTGCCAGTAGGGATGAGCCGAACACCCCCCTGTTCGGTTCGCACCAGAACATGCGAACAGGAAAAAAGTTCGTTCGAACATGCGAACACCGTTAAAGTCTATGGGACACGAACATGAATAATCAAAAGTGCTAATTTTAAAGGCTTATATGCAAGTTATTGTCATAAAAAGTGTTTGGGGACCTGGGTCCTGCCCCAGGGGACATGGATCAATGCAAAAAAAAGTTTTAAAAACGGCCGTTTTTTCAGGAGCAGTGATTTTAATAATGCTTAAAGTCAAACAATAAAAGTGTAATATCCCTTTAAATTTCGTACCTGGGGGGTGTCTATAGTATGCCTGTAAAGGGGCGCATGTTTCCTGTGTTTAGAACAGTCTGACAGCAAAATGACATTTTGAAGGAAAAAACTCATTTAAAACTACCCGCGGCTATTGCATTGCCGACAATACACATAGAAGTTCATTGATAAAAACGGCATGGGAATTCCCCAAAGGGGAACCCCGAACCACAATTAAAAAAAAAAAAAGACGTGGGAGTCCTCCTAAATTCCATACCAGGCCCTTCAGGTCTGGTATGGATATTAAGGGGAACCCCGGCCAAAATTAAAAAAAAAAAAATGACGTGGGGTTCCCCCTAAATTCCATACCAGACCCTTCAGGTCTGGTATGGATTTTAAGGGGAACCCCGCGCCAAAAAAAAAAAAAAAAAAAAACGGCGTGGGGTCCCCCCAAAAATCCATACCAGACCCTTATCCGAGCACGCAACCTGGCAGGCCGCAGGAAAAGAGGGGGGGATGAGAGTGCGGCCCCCCCTCCCTCCTGAACCGTACCAGGCCACATGCCCTCAACATTGGGAGGGTGCTTTGGGGTAGCCCCCCAAAACACCTTGTCCCCATGTTGATGAGGACAAGGGCCTCATCCCCACAACCCTGGCCGGTGGTTGTGGGGGTCTGCGGGCGGGGGGCTTATCGGAATCTGGAAGCCCCCTTTAACAAGGTGACCCCCAGATCCCGGCCCCCCCCCTGTGTGAAATGGTAAGGGGGTACATAAGTACCCCTACCATTTCACGAAAAAAGTGTCAAAAATGTTAAAAATGACAAGAGACAGTTTTTGACAATTCCTTTATTTAAATGCTTCTTCTTTCTTCTATCTTCCTTCATCTTCTGGTTCTTCTGGTTCTTCTGGTTCTTCCTCCGGCGTTCTCGTCCAGCATCTCCTCCGCGGCGTCTTCTGTCTTCTTCTCCTCGGGCCGCTCCGCACCCATGGCATGGGGGGGAGGCTCCCGCTCTTCTCTTCTTCTCTTCTTCTCTTCTTCATTTTCTTCTCCGGGCCGCTCCGCAATCCATGCTGGCATGGAGGGAGGCTCCCGCTGTGTGACGGCGCTCCTCGTCTGACAGTTCTTAAATAACGGGGGGCGGGGCCACCCGGTGACCCCGCCCCCCTCTGACGCACGGTGACTTGACGGGACTTCCCTGTGGCATTCCCCGTGACGTCACAGAGAAGTCCCGTCAAGTCACCGTGCGTCAGAGGGGGGGCGGGGTCACCGGGTGGCCCCGCCCCCCCGTTATTTAAGAACTGTCAGACGAGGAGCGCCGTCACACAGCGGGAGCCTCCCTCCATGCCAGCATGGATTGCGGAGCGGCCCGGAGAAGAAAATGAAGAAAAGAAGAAGAGAAGAAGAGAAGAAGAGAAGAAAAGAAGAAAAGAAGAAGAGAAGAGCGGGAGCCTCCCCCCCATGCCATGGGTGCGGAGCGGCCCGAGGAGAAGAAGATAGAAGACGCCGCGGAGGAGATGCTGGACGAGAACGCCGGAGGAAGAACCAGAAGAGCCAGAAGAACCAGAAGATGAAGGAAGATAGAAGAAGCATTTAAATAAAAGGAATTGTCAAAAACTGTCTCTTGTCATTTTTAACATTTTTGACACTTTTTTCGTGAAATGGTAGGGGTACTTATGTACCCCCTTACCATTTCACACAGGGGGGGGGCCGGGATCTGGGGGTCACCTTGTTAAAGGGGGCTTCCAGATTCCGATAAGCCCCCCGCCCGCAGACCCCCACAACCACCGGCCAGGGTTGTGGGGATGAGGCCCTTGTCCTCATCAACATGGGGACAAGGTGTTTTGGGGGGCTACCCCAAAGCACCCTCCCAATGTTGAGGGCATGTGGCCTGGTACGGTTCAGGAGGGAGGGGGGGCCGCACTCTCGTCCCCCCCTCTTTTCCTGCGGCCTGCCAGGTTGCGTGCTCGGATAAGGGTCTGGTATGGATTTTTGGGGGGACCCCACGCCGTTTTTTTTTTTTTTTTTTTTGGCGCGGGGTTCCCCTTAAAATCCATACCAGACCCAGGTCTGGTATGGAATTTAGGGGGAACCCCACGTCATTTTTTTTTTTAAATTTTGGCCGGGGTTCCCCTTAATATCCATACCAGACCTGAAGGGCCTGGTATGGAATTTAGGGGGACCCCCACGTCATTTTTTTTTTTTTAATTTTGGTTCGGGGTTCCCCTTTGGGGAATTCCCATGCCGTTTTTATCAATGAACTTCTATGTGTATTGTCGGCAATGCAATAGCCGCGGGTAGTTTTAAATGAGTTTTTTCCTTCAAAATGTCATTTTGCTGTCAGACTGTTCTAAACACAGGAAACATGCGCCCCTTTACAGGCACACTATAGACACCCCCCAGGTACGAAATTTAAAGGGATATTACACTTTTATTGATTGACTTTAAGCATTATTAAAATCACTGCTCCTGAAAAAACGGCCGTTTTTAAAACTTTTTTTTGCATTGATCCATGTCCCCTGGGGCAGGACCCAGGTCCCCAAACACTTTTTATGACAATAACTTGCATATTAGCCTTTAAAATTAGCACTTTTGATTTCTCCCATAGACTTTTAAAGGGTGTTCCTCGGCATTCGAATTTGCCGCGAACACCCCAAATTGTTCGCTGTTCGGTGAACTTGCGAACAGCCAATGTTCGAGTCGAACATGAGTTCGACTCGAACTCGAAGCTCATCCCTACCTGCCAGTGTCGGCCCTTCAGAGATTTAAACCCGTCACGCTGATATAACACATATGCGGCCTCACTGCACTGGACTTTTTTTCCATGGGGCCCGCATTTATGCATATCTGTCTTTGTGCTGGGAGTGCGCCACACAACACGCTCCCAGCACAGAGACCAGGGTCTCACCGAGAGCCCCGAGTCCCGTACCAGGAACTCCCGATCCCGGGTCACCTGACTGCTGTGGTTGCCTCTGATTGACTACCACATTAATAAGTCAGTGTGAAGTTCGCCCCTGTGTTTCTCTCTGAAAAGAGAGGAAAGATGCATTGCATCTTTCTGTCTTTGCAAGTGTGTGTAAAGAATAAAACAAATTAAAAAAAAAAAATTAAAAGAAAAAAAAATACTTAGATCAAGGTGTGGGTCAAAAAGGTCAGAGTCAATATATTCCGGGCAGGATTTTAATTTTATTTTTTTAAATGAGTGTCAGTGTGTTTTAGGTAAAAAAAGAAAGCAAAATGTGCATTGTTTCTGGGCTGTACTATGGGTACAAACAAATAACATACATATGTGGTATCGTATATCATTGTCTAATTGCAATCATTTTTCCCAATGTGCCAGGCAGTGAGGATCCTTACATGTCTGTTCTGGTCTACCCTGTCCCTTTCCATAAACAGAAGTTGGGTCTATGCTTTTGTTGGCTAAGGGCAGTAGCCTCTTGTGAAACATCCCATAAAGCTCAAGGCCAGCTTTAGTGATCCACGGACCCAGATATATATGGAGTCAGGAAACTCCAAACTTGTAAAACTGCTCCAAGTCAGAGGCTTACTAAGCAGTGAAAATGTAGAATAAGCATGACAGCCAGCAAACCACCAACTTGCAAAACATGGTAGGTTCAGTTCACCCAAAAAAAATAAAATAAATAAAATTATTAATGCAGCACATGTCTCTTATGAAAGACTTACTTTAAACACTCAAGATAACATTACACATCCATAGTACAGACACAACATTTTAGCTTACCTTGTTCGTAAGCTGCTGAAGATTAGATTCAAGTTGAATCGATCTTGCCTAAAAAAAAAATAGAGATGACAGTTAAAGACTTACCCTGGAATTCATGAAAACTGGTGCAGATTGTGCAAAAGTCTCTCGTGTTCTAAAAGTGGTGCATTAAACTCATGTACTGGTCTAGAACTAGTACTTGAATTTGGCGCATCTGTCACCACTTTTAGAATGCACATGCGACACTTCTACAAAATCTGTCTGTGCCAGTTTCGCTCTATGCCAAGAAAGAGTTGCTCATAATTAGCTCCACTTTTATAAGCTATGAACCGTCATTTATTTAAAAATTTGGCACATTTAATACAGCACAATGTAAAAGTGGTGCACTTTAGAACTACTGGAATTTGGTGTAAGAGTCGCTGTCCGAACCAAAAGTGTGTCACAGACACTTCATGAATTTGGCGCAATATATTAACAAAAGGGATGAACGCCAGACAAGTGGTAAAGTCAAGCAAAGTTTGAATGCATTTAAACTGCAGCTAACGATTACAAATTCTTCTGGGTGTTGCAGTATCTAGCAGCCCTCAGTCAATTCCTTGTGATTAGGGATGAGCTTCGTGTTCGAGTCGAACCCATGTTCGACTCGAACATCGTCTGTTTGCCCGTTCGCCAAATTGCCGCGTCACGGCCCATAATTCACTGCGGCATCGCAGTGCATTGCTGGCTGATGATTGGCCAAAGCCAAGGAGGCTTTGGTCAATTATGGCTCAGAGGATTTAGTACACGCCCCACACTATATAAGGCCGCCTGTACGGCGGCCCTGTGTAGTGTGTGTTCCGGCGTTGAAAAAGATAGTGTCATTTGATTTAAGTTAGATAGATTAGGCAGGACAGTCAGTGAGTTAGCTGCACTTACAGTGTATGTATGTGTATATATATATGTATGTGTATATATATATATATATATATATATATATATATATATATATATATATATATATATATACATACACATACACATATACATACATATACATATACACACACATACATATACACACACACATACATACATACTGTATTCAGTTTAGCTAGATCCGTTCCGGTTATCTTCCTACTGACAGGCAGGCTTGTCTTGTTACAGTATTTACAGCTACCTGAAGATAATTGCTGGTGTTCTTTTGATCCTATTAGTACCACAGTCAGGCAGCTAGACTATTTACAGTTAGTGTAGTGCGTCCTCCTCACAGTGTTCAGATAAAGCTACAAGTTAGTGTAGTGCGACCTCTGCACAGTGTTCAGCTAAAGCTACCTGTAGAAGGTTGGTGGTGTTTTCATACTACAGGCTACAGGCAGGCAGTTGATTTTGCTAGCTGCAGTATCAGTATTATATATATATATATATATATATATATATATATATATATATATATATATATATATATATATATATATATATATATATATATATATATATATATATATATATATATATATATATATATATATATATATATCCCAGCTTAGTGCAGCTACAGGCCATTAGTATGTCTGGAAGGCCAACAAGGAGAGGCAGACAGTCACAAGCCAATAAAAGAGGGCAAGCAGGCTCTGTGTCTAGAGGCAAGAGTGCTGGTCATGGAGACGGTGCATCCTCATCAGCATGTGGCCGTGGGACACGCTTGGCCTTTTTTTCGGCAGCTGGCCGTGTTGAGCCGCAACATGCGGAAGACTTGGTCGAGTGGATGACCAAGCTGTCCTCATCCTCTCACCCCCATGCTCAGGGTACTTTGTCTGGCAAAGCAGCGGCCTCTTCCCTCGGCTCAATGGCATCAGTGACTCCTTCCCTAGCCCCACCATGTCCTCCTGAGGAGTCCCTCAAACTGTTTGACCACAGTGCTGGGTACATGCTCCAGGAGGATGCCCAGCGTTTAGAAGGCTCTGATGATGATACTGAGCTAGATGAAGGCAGTAACGTGAGCATGGACAGAGGGGGTGCCCAAGGAGAACAGCAATCTGGCAGTCATGCTCCCCCTGCTGCAACATACTGCCAGGTTTGCTCCAGTGATGAGGAGGGAGGGGATGATGAGGTCACTGACTCAACGTGGGTGCCTGATAGGAGAGAGGAGGAGGCGGCACATCACTAAGGAGGCAGGATGCCCTCCAGGGGCCAGCCTAAGGGCAGCACACTGACTGCATCACACCCCAAAGCTCTGCATGTGCAGGGCGCTGCTGTCTCTGCGCGTTATTCAAAAAGTTCTTTGGTGTGGGCCTTTTTTGAGACGCGTGCATCAGATCGCATTGCTGCTATTTGCAACATATGTCTCAATCGTATCTCGCGTGGCCAAAACATCTCCCGCTTGGGCACCACATGCTTGACCAGACATATGTTGACCTGCCATGCAGTTCGTTGGCAAGCGTATCTAAAAGACCCACACCAAAGAACAAAGAGGACCTCTCCTTGCTCCTCATCAGCTGAGATCTCCAACCCCACGATACCTTCAGTCCTCTGAGACCTGCACTGAGAGGAATTAAGGTGTAGAATTAGGTGTGTCACAGTCAAGTACTTGTGGGCAATCTGCTTTCGGTACACTGACGTCAGATTGTACCAGGCAAATTGACCTGCCCCAGCTGCTGCACCGCCGAAAGAAGTTCGCTCCCAGCCATCCACATGCCCAGCGGTTGAATGCTAGTTTGGCAAAATTGCTAGCACTTCAACTGCTGCCTTTTCAGTTGGTAGACTCTGCCCCCTTCCGTGAGTTTGTGGAATGTGCGGTTCCTCAGTGGCAGGTACCCAAACGCCACTTTTTCTCACGGAAGGCGATTCCGACTCTCTACCGGCATGTGGAAGGCAATGTCTTGGCCTCGATGGACAGGGCGGTCAGCGGTAAGGTGCATATTACCGCTGACTCATGGTCCAGAAGGCATGGACAGGGATGTTATCCAAGTTTCACTGCGCATTGGGTGACTCTGCTGGCAGCTGGGAAGGATGCAGGACAAGGTGCAGTAGTGTTGGATGTTGTTCTGCCACCACGCCTCCAAAATGCCACTACTAATGATTGTGACACACCTCTCTCCTCCCTCTATGGCCTCTTCCTGTGCTTTGTCCTCGGAACCAGCGGTGCTCCATAGCCATTCAAGGGGCTATGCAAGTATGCAGGCCAAAAGATGCCATGCGGTGCTTGAGCTGGTGTGCTTGGGGGGCAGGAGCCACACTGGGGCAGAGGTTCTGTCAGCTCTGCAGGGGCAGGTTCAGAGGTGGTTGACGCCACGCCAACTTAAGCCAGGAATGGTGGTTTGCGACAATGGCACCAACCTCCTCTCTGCCCTCCGACAGGGACAAATGACCCATGTGCCCTATTTGGCTCACGTCCTTAACTTGGTGGTGCAGCGGTTCTTGGGCAGGTACCCGGGCTTACAGGATGTGCTGAGGAAGGCCAGGAAAGTCTGTGTGCATTTCCACCGGTCATATAATGCCAGTGCTCGGCTGGCTGACCTCCAAAAAGGAGTTTAACCTGCCCAAGAACCGCCTAATCTGTGACATGCCCACCAGGTGGAACTCAACGTTGGCCGTGCTGCAGCGGCTGCACACACAGCAGAGTGCCATCAATGAGCACCTGTGCGACTATGGCACCAGGACAGGGTCAGGGGAGCTTGTTTTTTTTTTTCCCACGCCTGTGGGCCATGATCAGGGATGCATGGCACTGTCCTGTCACCATTTGATGAGGCCACGAGGATGGTGAGCAGTGACAGTGCATGCATCAGTGACACTGTCCCCCTTGTCCACCTGTTGGAGTACACGCTGCATGGAATAATGGACAGGGCACTTGAGGCAGGAAGAGGACTTCCTTAGCGCTCAAGGCCCCCTTTATCCAGACAGTGTTCCTGCGTGCCTGCCGATCACACAGGAGGACAAGGAGGAGGAGGAGGAGGAGGAGGATGATTGTGTTAGTATGGAGGTGGAGCCTGGCATGTAGCATCAGCAGCAGTATTTAAGGGATGAGTCCCCAGAAACACATAGACTTGTACGTGGCTGGGAGGAGGTGGCTGCGGACCATGTCGTCCTTAGTGACCCAGAGGACTCCGGACCAAATGCCTCAGCACACCTATGCTGCATGGCCTCCCTGATCCTGCAAAGCCTGCGGAAGGATCCTCGTATTCGTGGTATCAAGGAGAGGGATCAATACTGGCTGGCAACCCTCCTTGATCCACGTTACAAGGGTAAGGTTGCGGACCTTATGTTGCCGTCACAGAGGGAGCAGAGGATGAAACATCTTCGGGAGGCCTTGCAGAAAGGTCTGTGCAACGCATTTCCAGAGACTGGGAGGTTACAAACTCCTGTTTCTGGACAACGTGTTGCTGAGGCTTCGGTCAGTCAAAGAAGGAGCAGTGGAGAAGGTGGCCATCTGGCCGATGCATTCAGACAATTTTTTAGTCCTCAGCCCCAAGGTATGATCGGTTCCAGCAACCATCGCCAGCGTCTGTTTTACATGGTGCAGGAATACCTAGGGGCAAGATCTGACTTGGACACCTTTCCCACCAAAAATCCTCTGGGTTACTGGGTCTTGAGGATGGATCACTGGCCAGAGCTTGCACAGTATGCAATTGAGCTACTGGCCTGTCCTGTATCCAGCGTTTTCGGAACGCACATTCAGTGCTGCTGGAGGCTTTGTAACCGATCACAGGGTGCGTCTGTCCACCGACTCGGTCGATCGACTGACCTTCATAAAAATGAATCAGTCTTGGATCACCACCAGCTACCAAGCACCTGATGCTGATGTAAGCGAATAATTTTTTTTGAAATATCACCAATCCTTGTTTCACAAAAAAAAACAAATTTTCAAAAAACATTTGTCATTGGGACAAAAAGTGAGGTGAAATCTTCTGAAGAGGAGCACAGACAGCAAAACAAAACAAATGTCACAGGGGTGATAACCCTTCCCTGTGTTTTCCAAAAAGCTTAAAATAGATTTTTTGGCTGGAGCTAAACACGTTAAAAATGTACCAAAATTACAAACAGATTCTACCTACAGTCCCTGTCTTGTTTGCACCGCCTGTATACTGCTGTTCAGAGTACAGAGCCTGTATACTGCTGTTTCCTTTTTTAATTTGGGTGCGGGGTTCCCCTTAATATCCATACAAGACCCAAAGGGCCTGGTAATGGACTGGGGGGTACCCATGCCGTTTGTCTCACTGATTTTCATCCATATTGCCAGGACCCAACAGTACATTAAAGCCGCAAGCAGTTTTAAATAACTTTTTTTCCCTTTAAAAATGACATTTTGTGCAGGGACTGTTCTAAGCACGGGAAACACGCGCCACTTTACAGGCATACTATAGACACCCCCCAGGTACGATATTTAAAGGAATATTTCACTTTTTTTTTTTTTTTACTTTAAGCATCATTAAAATCACCGAAAAAAAACGCAGTTTTTAAAAGTTTTTTTTGCATTGATACATGTCCCCTGGGGCAGGACCCGGGTCCCCAAACCCTTTTTAGGACAATACCATGCAAATTAGCCTTTAAAATGAGCACTTTTGATTTCGAACACTCGAGTCCCATAGACGTCAATGGGGTTCTAACGTTCGTGCGAATTTTCGGTCCGTTCGCAGGTTCTGGTGCGAACCGAACCAGGGGGTGTTCGCTCATCCCTACTTGGCGGGCGGCACAGTGGTGTAGTGGTTAGCACTCTCACCTAGCAGTAAAAAGGGCCGCTGGTTCGAATCCCAAACACGACACTACCTGCCTGGAGTTTGCATGTTCTCCCTGTGCTTGTGTGGGTTTCCTCCGGGTACTCCGGTTTCCTCCCACACTCCAAAGACATGCTGGTAGGTTAATTGGCTTCTGTCCAAAATTGGCCTAGTATATGAATGTGAGTTGGGAACCTTGGATTGTGGGCTCCTTGAGGGTCGGGGCCAATATGAGTGTGCGATGTGTGGAGCGCTACCTAAATTGACAGCGCTATAATGGGTAGTACCTTAAAATAAAAATAGGGATAATTGTAGACACATCCACACTCACTCAGGTTGAACTGGATGGACTGGTGTCTTTATTCAACCTTACTAACCATGTGACTTGTGATATAGTGTTTTAGATTCAGTGGCAGATGATGGGAGAGCAAAGCAGGCCACAAGTGATAGGATTTTCTTCTATATTTTTATTTTGCACACTGTTAAAGATGAGCATGATGGATACCAGTTTTTATGGACACTATGTTTATGCACTTTACGGTTGTTACTTATGAACTTTGTTGAACTTAGACGTGGATACTCTATTGTTATGCAATCAGCACTTGGATTTTAAATTAATATTTTCTTGCATGTTGCACTTTGGTCATATATCACAGACAAATTGCACATATTATTGCTTAGTATATAATTTTGATTTTCTTTGATTATTGACATTGTTAGTTTTCTTATTGAATTGTCGATATTTTTTATTTATCACATACTCTTTTTCATCTGGGGGGGGGGGGGGGGGGGCGTGGGGAGCCTTCCCGGCTGGCAGAATTCAATAATTACTGCTCGCGGCTGTAGCCGCAGGAAGGAATTTTATATAAAATAAATTGATTGAAGGATCTACTTGGCTAAGCAGCAAAAATGGAATAATGATTATGTGAAAATAAATCACCTACATTGTAGTAACACCTTTGGCATGTGTCACAGAAAGCAGTTTTACCTGTGAAGCAGTAAGGGCCTCCAATGTCTGCAGCCTCTGCAGAACATTCTGCATGTCCTCCTGTAATCGCACGAGTACAACAGCAATGTGCTCGTTTAGACTGCTGTTAGGTCCCCTGCGACCTCCTCCATTTCCACCGCTGCCCATCTGTCCCCCTCTGGATCCTTCTCCAACAGGATGCATATGGTTGGCTGGACAGAGACATTTCCAGAGAAATTAATATAAAAATTACCAAGGCAATTAGAAGGAAACTACTCCCCAAAAATAGGGAACTTTAAAGAGGCATCGTACTCAATTTTATTAAAAACAATATTGATTCATACCCAATAAAATAAACGGTGGACTGATGTATAACTGCCACATATAGGTTACAAATGCTGCAATATATCATATTAAAAAACAGTACAAATGCATAAGATGATGTGGATATATACTGTTGGTCTGTACCAACGCGTTTCACAAGTCAAAACTGCTTCAAGCATCGTACGCCCATTCCTTGAGATATGGTAATTTTTGTCCATAAATGTATAATATGTATCATGTTAGCAGCATCATTTTGAGTAAGAATGAAATCTGCCCAATAAATTATACAATGCCTGAAAAATTACCATCTCACTCAAAAAAAAAAAAAAAAAAAAAAAAGGATCAGCAGCCTTCATCACTTGCTTTGGCATTTGACATTTAGACATTAGAGTGATGAATGCCTGTGTTCCCTGCCAAGCCCATCCTTTGTCCCCTTTTGCCATTGCATGACTTGGCGCTGACCTAGGGGTTAAAGGATGGAGCCATTGTGCATGGTGAGGGAAGAGCCAAATTCCAAATCAACTGTCGAAGGCTGCAGCTCTGGAACAGAGGGAAGGTAGGAGACATGATCTGCTGGAGAGGTGAATATAAGAGCTCTTTTGTGGGGTGCCTTTATATTGTGCTTTCTGCAACCTAACAGTGCCTTAAAGCCTAACTCCAGCCATTTGAATTTTTTGTTAAGCTTTGAAAAGAGTGGAAGGGAGTTAAAATGTCTGTAAGGTTTTAGATTGGTCTATGACCTCAAAAAGGGATCTCTCTTTCTGTCCCTGTGACACCCACACAAGAAATTGAGCAGTGGTTTTCACTAGGATGGGAAGGCACAGGCAGAAATAAAAATACTGGTATGAGATCTGACTTCACCACACTATGAAAAAATCCCCATTGGAGGGATGTTGTTCTGATAGGAAGTAAAAGCTTCCCAATAGGGACACAGATCACAAAAAAAAACCTAACACTCTAAAAACCCTCAGGAGTCTATCAAAAATTAAGTGGTTTGGCTGGCGTTTCCCTGGATTCAAAACTATGTCACTAACCAAAATAAGAATGGACTGTAAATTAAGAGCTCAGACATTACCCAAACTTTCCTAGGCTGCATAACTGTTCAGCAAAAATGACAGAGGATTCAAGCCAAAGGGTCAGTACAAAAGCCAGCAAATTAGCATTTTCAGAAGGTAGTCAGTGGTGCTTGGGAGGTTAAGTCATGAAATATTTCAGTGTAAAAGGTCTCCAATACCCAATACATATGCTCAGAAGTGAAACTCACGAGACTTTAAGGACTAGAATGAAAGCAGTAAAATGCAAAGGTTGCTCTACAAAACAATGGTATAGGTTGTAACAGGAAGTGGCACTGAGGGTAAAATCTGTAATTCTAGGTCTGGAAAATCCTGGGACCTGTTAGAAGTTTTCCTGAAAATCCTTTTTGATAAGATACAAGTTTGATAAAATACAAGTTTGATAACAGCAGACCTTACATTATATATAGGATTTGTTACCAATGCAAAGATTTCTCCTCAATATGTTTGACTTTAAAGCTCAAACATTATTATTATAATATCTTCTCCTTCCTTTTTTTTTTTTTCCTCTACTCAGAAGTTATAATAATACTTTATAAAATTCTATTGCTAAGAGATAGGTTTGAGTTTTACACCTTATTTTTATGGTGAATATAATCTGCAGCCTATATTTTTCTCTTTGACTTCTAAATATGTATCTATTTTGTATCATATGATTGTCTTTGCTATGTCTTTCTTTAATAAAAAAAAATTAAAAAAAAAAAAAAAAAATTATACAAGATTTGTTTTCACATCCAGTGTAATGCCCCGTACACGCGGTCAAAAATTGATCGGACATTCCGACAACAAAATCCTAGGATTTTTTCCGACGGATGTTGGCTCAAACTTGTCTTGCATACACACGGTTACACAAAGTTGTCGGAAAATCCGATCGTTCTAAACGCGGTGACATAAAACACATACGTCGGGACTATAAAACGGGGCAGTGGCCAATAGCTTTCATCTCTTTATTTATTCTGAGCATGCGTGGCACTTTGTCCGTCGGATTTGTGTACACACGATCGGAATTTCCGACAACGGATTTTGTTGTCGGAAAATTTTATATCCTGCTCTCAAATTGTTGTCGGAAAATCAGATGGAAAATGTGTGATGGAGCCTACACACGGTCGGAATTTCTGACAACAAGGTCCTATCACACATTTTCCGTCGGAAAATCCGGCCGTGTGTACGGGGCATTACACTTCCAGAATTTGGGCCTACATCACACCAGTGGTAACACACCTCTTCCTCTCCTAGAATTGTAGTATTCAGCTTTGTCAGGTCCAGATTTTTCCTTCTGTGGTGCTCGGCCAGATGGTTTCCCATCTTCTCCACCATCCTTTACCTCCCCTCCAGCCCAGACATCAGAGGAGTCCTCAGTCAACATGGCGTCTATCAGCTGACTGTGATCTACCTGCAAATCCAGAGAGGGATCAATCAACAACTGGCTGGATATTTACTTTAAAGCACATCTAAATAAGTATAAGTGGTTCATTATTTTTTTTCAGGATATTTCATTTATTTTCACCTGGTGACCCTACCAGTGTTACACTTCCTGACCCAGGGTGGCTACGCTAACGGTATCTATGGAGAGAGCCATGGTAGTAGCCCAGGCTGCTCTCCTTATTTTAATTTCAAATAGATCATCCTCTATTAGACCCCTTTCACATTGGGGCATTTTAGCACTAAAAATAGCGCCTGTAAATCGCCTCTCGTGCTACCCCAGTGTGAAAGTCTGAGTGCTTTCACACTAGGGTGGTGCGCTTGCAGGACGGGGAAAAATATCCTGAAAGCAGCATCTTGCCACCGCCCCTGCCCATTGAAATGAATAGGCAACACTTCCAAAGAGCCTCCAAAGCGATTCAGCAGCGCCGCAACATGCGTGCATTTAACCCTTTCTTTGGCCGCTAGCGGCTGAAAAGCATCGCTATAACAGTGGTAAAGCACCGCTAAAACTAGTGCCGCTTTACTGCTACCACCCCTGTGTGAAAGGGGGTCTTAAACGCCACTAGATAGGGATTGAAATTTAGAAGTCACAGAATACAGCTTGGATGGCTGATATGTTTGTGCTTTCAGTTTTGCACTGACAAGGACACTACATTTCTGGCACTTGCATAAAAATGTTCACTGTCGGGAAAAACTAATGCAATCACACCATCTAAGGACTTATAAGCAGCCATATATTACATTTTTGTTCTCGGGTTTAGAAAACTTAACAGTGCCTATGGAACCATTTAAAAATCGGTGCACTTCTGCCTTGCACAGATTTTTAAAAGGTTCCTGCACTAATTTGGTCGATTTCATGTGTGACTTGCATAGACATCTGTGCATGAAGTCGCACAGATGTCAGCAAGCTGCACATGGAGGCTTTAAAAGTAGCACGATTTCAAAAATCACATTCAGTGTAAACCAGCTCTTAGCAAAATATGTTGCGCAGATGGACTTTAACAGTTAATATAGGTTTTACTGAAAGATTTCCATGAGGTTTGTCACCCTAAACCTGGTTTAATCCTCAAATTACAATCAAATGAAAGTGATTCAGTAATTTTATTCTGGTACGGTCTTGTTTTAATATGTTCACAGCAATTTACAAGTTAGCATCAATTTTGAAGATTCCAGCTCTTTTTGATGGTGCACTAGTACACACTGCAAATGTCTGTGCCGATTTGGTATAAAGTGGTAAAAAATAAAAAAAAACTTATGGTAAAATAAAAAAAAACAAAAAAACAAACAAACAAAAAAAACACCCCACACACCACCTTTTTAGGCCACTTGGTAGAATAAAATAGATATTTGACAAACACAGATGCAGTCACCCGTGTCTGCATAATGTTGGATTCAGGCACACTGGGATGTCCCACTTACATCTTCTTGTCCAAACTGCTCCATAGAGTCACAGAAGATCTCGCTGTCTGAGTCACTCGTCCAGTGCTGCATTGCAGCAACATCCTCTGTGCAATCATTATCTGCAAAACAAGACTGTGTTTTCACTAATGTCCACATTCCTGGACCGTTAATTTGGTGCTTACACTTTGCCTGCATTGACTGGGTTACCAATATCGAGTACATATAATGCCTTTAAAAATCCTACCTGAGCCTTCCAGACTGCTGCAAAGTCAGAAAAGCTACTGAAAAATATATTATACAATAAATATACTATAATATATATATATATATATATATATATATATATATATATATATATATATATATATATATATATATATATATATATATATATATATTTATTTATTTATTTTTTTTTTCTTTTTTTAAATTCTCCTCTTGTTATACCATGCTCTATTTTTTTTCAAAACTCACTGGTCCAGGAAAACATGATAAAGATTTGCCAATTCCATGTCTAATGATATTGCTCTCTTCACTTCTCCCATTATGTTTTTAACCTTTGCACAGGTAGTCGAAGGGTAGAGTTTGGGTTGGATACAGAGCTGGCATGATGATGCCCAAGCAAGTGCCAAATCAGGCTCTTTACAAACTGCCCAGTATCTCAATCCCATCCCAAAGCACAGAGGTCCATCAACCAAGAGGGGAAAGCAAACAGATGGTTCCTGTGCTAGGTATACGTTTTCCAGACAGACTCACGGAGGCCACCCTTGTAGAATTCTCATTTACCAAACACTAGCTGCCTGGCTGCAATTCTGACCATTTTGTTTGGCACTAACCCAGAACAAATATGCAAAGAAAAGTCTTCTGATATTACGTCAACTCTAATAATATGCAAGTTTTTTTGGATCAATAATTAAAAACCATCATATCAATGATAATTGAAGAAATTATAAATAAAATACTGAAAATACTGAAACCAGAGGGTCACCATAACAGCCAGGTAACTGGAGTCTTCAGAAGAAGGTCAGCAATGGCAGGCCCCATATTTGTCTTATGAAAGGTTTACTTTAGCCTGTACTGAGAGAAATTGAAACAAGCTGATAACAGTGTTTGTGCTTATGGGTAAGGGGCAAAAAATTAGCCAACATTACAGATTTTTCTGAAGTCAACTAGTGCCAAGATGTTACAACATGGTTTTGTTTATTATTCAGCAAAGATCTGGAGCCGCTCACCACTTCTAAAGGGTAAAATGACCTTTTTTGTTCAGCACAAGCACAGACACTCCAGCCAGGGTCCTGCAAACGCATTTCACCACCTATTTGGACTTAATCGTGGAGCTCTACAATTAAAGTATAACTAAAAAGGCAAACTTTTTTTTTTCAGTTTTGGATAGCATGCAGAGGGGTTAGTTTTTATTGCTGTCTGTGTCCCCATTAGGGAGAGTCACCCTCTCTATTTATCCTGTTTACAATTATCATTGAAAGTAAAAGAAAATCCCTAATTTGGGGCTGTCCCCAGAAAAGTAATAGGAGGGGAAATCTTCCAATGGGGACACTAGTTCTGGTGATCTGGGGTCCCCAAGGAAATCCCTTAATTTGCAAGGATTTCCTCTCACTTCCTGTTTGGCTATAGGACCGGAAGTGAAGGGAAATCTCTGCAATAGGACACAGACGGCAAAACAAAACAAAAAGTTTTGCCTGTAGTTCTACTTTAAGTCCCAGTAGGGGGTATAAAACATTGAAGGGGAGATACTGGGTGGAGCATTTCTGTGATTTACAATAAAGCTGAATTTATCCTTTGGAAGTGGTGAGCGGCTCCAGAACTTTGCTGAATTGTGCGTGGGAGGAACAATCCCTAAAAGGAGTGAGAGCCTGTAAGCTGGGGTTCAGGATTGCAGAGGTCTTCGGGAGGATTTCAAATCGATTTTAACAGCTTTTTCAGGTAGCCCTTGAGCCCCCATTCACACCGAAGCGACTTGTCATGTGATTAGACAGGTCAAATTGCATGACAAAATCGCATTCTATAGCTGGCAATCCCACTGTTTTAATCGGTGCGACACTGACCTTGTGGTGCCACACCGATATGAAAAAGTAGTACAGGCACTACTTTTGGTGATTTCAGGTGTGACTTGAATAGACATCTGTGCATGAAGCGGCACAGAGGTCTTCAAAGTTGAGCCCAAAGTCGCACTGAGATGGGGCTTTGAAATTGCGTGCTTTCAGATGAAGTCGCACAATTTTAAATGTGAACAGGGGCTTGGCCTAAAAAAATGAGTTGTCTCCCAACTTCTTTAGGGTCTGTCCGCTCATGAAAAGGCTACATCAGTAAAATAATGTCCTAAGGATACTCTGCATCAGTAAAAAGTGAAGCCGAGCAATGTGCTCAATGTAGACAGTGCCAGTTTTGTAGAATACTAATTAAGACCCGGGAGATTAAAATATTATTTGTAAAGCGTTCCAACCGCCCCCTCCTCCTCCCTGGACTCCTGAGGCTTGTCTGGAACTCACAGCACTCTGGGGAAAAGGGGGAACACAGTGTATTTTCAGCGAGTTCATCATTGTTACATTAATGGAAAAAAGAATTTAGAGCTTTCACGTTTGTATTTGGTTCAGAAATTTCAAGACTGCATTTTTAAATGTGCAAAGTCTCTGCCTGGTGGCCATCTCTATATAAAAGTCTAGAGGAAGTCTGGGGAGACAAATTGCAAAAGCAATCTTCACATGTCATCAGCCAATCAAAACAGGCTGGTAGACTTGCACTGACAGAGAAAAGTACAATGTCAAGTGAAATCCATCAGCAGCACAACAACACAAACAGCATATTTAAGTAGTAAATATGACAACCATTGTGTACATTTACAAACTGTCAATGCAAAAAAAAAAAAAATAATGGGAAGTTTGAATCCTTTTATTAGACAGACAGAGGAGCGCGGGATCCACATTAGAAAAAAAAAAAACACATACATTTATTAACAAAAAAGCATAGCACACAATGTTCGTAAGCAGAGGGCAGTAGCAGGGAACCGTGGCAAAGCTGCATTACAGAAGTGGCAGCTGTTGATCTCATAGCTGGCAATACAGAGACCCAAACTGCCAGCAGTCAAGAGTCCACCAATACACAGCGTTCTCGGCTGCCATTTCTTGCCTCGTAGTGACCTCTATGTTACTGCCCGTGTACCCCCTGCACATAAAGGTCACTGCGAGGCAGGAGATTGCGGCTGAGAACGCTGTGTATTGGCGGACTCTCGACCGCTGGCAGTTTGGGTCTCTGTATTTCCGGCTATGGGATAGAGAGCTGCCACTTCTGTAATACAGCTTTGCCACGGTTCCCTGCTAGTGCCCTCTGTTTCCAATGCAGATCTACAAAGATTTGAACTGCAATTGTGCAATGCTTTTTGTTAATAAATGTATGCTTTAATTTGAATGTGAATCCTATGCTACAGTGTTTGTCTTTTGAGCTGTTTTGGATCATCTCGGGTCCTTATCTAGAAGCTGCAGGATCCAGTTGCCCTGTTGGGGTTTCTGTTTTTGGTTACATTGGATCTCATGGACATCACTGCTATTAGACTTTAAAAGCTAGGACTTGAAGTGCCCTGTGGTGGTTTCTGCATATTCTGAATCTTTTTTTTGGCTGACTTAAAGTAGAACTCCAGTTAAGAATAAAAAAGGTAACAGCCTATTAACCACTTCAGCCCCGGAAGGATTTACCCCCTTCCTGACCAGAGCACTTTATCCAATTTGGCACTGCGTCGCTTTAACTACTAATTGCGCGGTCATGCAATGCTGTACCCAAAGGAAATTTGCGTCCTTTTCTTCCCACAAATAGAGCTTTCTTTTGATGGTATTTGATCACCTCTGCCGTTTTTATTTTTTGCGCGATAAACGGAAAAAGACCGAAAATTTTGAAAAAAAAAAAAAAAAAATGATATTTTCTACTTTTTGTTATAAAAAAAATCCAATAAACTCAATTTTAGTCATACATTTAGGCCAAAATGTATTCGGCCATATGTCTTTGGTAAAAAAAATGTCAATAAGTGTATATTTATTGGTTTGCGCAAAAGTTATAGAGCCTACAAACTAGGGTACATTTTCTGGAATTTACACAGCCTTTAATTTATGACTGCCTATGTAATTTCTTGAGGTGCTAAAATGGCAGGGCAGTACAAAACCCCCACAAATTACCCAATTTTGGAAAGTAGACACCCCAAGAAAATTGCTGAGAGGCATGTTGAGCCCATTGAATATTATTTTTTTTTGTCCCAAGTGATTGAATGACAAAAAAAAAAAAAAAAACACAACAAAAAGTTGTCACTAAATGATATATTGCTCACACAGGCCATGGGCATATGTGGAATTGCACCCCAAAATACATTCAGCTGCTTCTCCTGAGTATGGGGATACCACATGTGTGGGACTTTTTGGGAGCCTAGCCGTATACAGGACCCCAAAAACCAATCACCGCCTTCAGGATTTCTAAGGGCGTAAATTTTTGATTTTACTCCTCACTACCCATCACAGTTTTGAAAGCCATAAAATGCCCAGATGGCATAAAACCCCCCCAAATGACCCCATTTTGGAAAGTAGACACCCCAAGCTATTTGCTGAGAGGCATGTTGAGTCCATGGAATATTTTATATTTTGACACAAGTTGCGGGAAAGTGACAATTTTTTTTTTTTTTTTTTGCACAAAGTTGTCACTAAATGATATATTGGTGAAAGGGTTAACTAGGGGGCAATCAAGGGGTTAAAACATTAATTAGTATATGGGGGTCCCTGTCGCTATAAAACGCTGATGGCGAACCTAAATATTTGCCTCCCTAACTAGCGTCACCAGCGACACTAATACAGCGATCAGAAAAATGATCATTTAGCAACACTGGCGACGGGGGGGGGGGGGGGGGTGATCAAGGGGTTAAAAACTTTATTGGGGGGGGGGTTAGGGGGGTACCCTAGACCTAAAGGTGGCTAACACTTACTGCCCTACCACACTGTCACAAACTGACACCATGCAGTAATCAGAAAAAAAAAAAAAAACAACTGCTTGGTGTCAGTTTGACGGGGGTGGGGGGGGGGGGGCGATAAGGGGGTGTTGTGTTGTGCAACTCACTCAGATGTCTTCTCTCCTCGGCGCCGGAACGGAAACTGCCGAGCCGAGGAGAGATGACATCATTTCCTCTGCCTCTGTGTACTACACAGAGGCAGGGAAAGATTGTCATTGGCTGGGAGCGATCGCGAGGGGGGGCCACGAATGGATGGTCTCCCCCTCATCTCTGATTGCTGCCAGACCAAAGCCGACCACCTCGGGCACCGGGGGGTGTCCGATCGGACCCCCCCGCCCGCGGGAAGGCAATCACTTACCAAGTACGTGATTTTGCCTGCCCGTGCCATTCTGCCGCAGTATATCTGCGTGAGGCGGTCGGCAAGTGGTTAAAAGAAGGGAAAAAAAAAAAAAAAAGAAAGAAAGAAAACACTTGCCTTAAATTCAGCGCTGTTCCCCAGTTAGTCTGTCTTCCCCACCACTGGAGGTCACTAGTCTTGCAGGTTGAATGACGGCCAGAGTCATTCAACCAACCTCTTGTGATCCTAGGCTGTCTTACACATCTGGGATCCTGCACTGCTGTGCTAAATAAGTGCTAACACATCAAGTGAGCGCCATTCAGCGCTGCAGTAAGGACCACTCACCTCTGTGGCTGGAGGAGAGGTAGTGCCAATCCTTTTTCATTTTTAAAGACTCAAACTTTCAAAATACATTAGGGTTCTTTGTCTGCCATTATACAATTCTCATTCTGTCCACCACATAAATATACACTAAACAGAGACGCAATGCAATAAAATGGTACGAGTAGCAGGGTTAATTTTGACATCAAATTTCTATTTAGTTTTAGTCGTTTGACTAAAATGCCATTTTAGTTTTAGTCATATCTTAGTCATCTGAATTGTTTTAGTTGCATTTTAGTCAAAAAAATAAATAAATAAATCGCCAGTACATTTTAGTCTACTAAAATCAATTGGGTTTAGTTACATTTGAATGCATTATTTAAGCATTTCTTTATAATTGCCAAACTCATTATATACTCACGGAGTAAAAATCTATGAACATATTATTTATGTTATGTTATTATTTATGGTATTAAGGTTTGAACACACACTACAGACACAGATTTAGCCATTGTGATATATAATGTCTTTACAAACAAAAATGTTTTTTTGACAAGCAGAAAGTACAATAATGAAAATATTAAAAAAAAATAAATAAATAATTAGAAACTCTGTTGGTTGTAATGCCATTACACATATTACCTGAATATCTTACCAACTTTAAATATCAAGAAGCAGCTTAGTAGATGCCCCCTACATAGTCTTATGTGGTAGTGCAGTGTTAATTTTGAGGTCAAATTTCAATTTAGTTTTGTATTGGTTGGATTGGAGGTAGGCAGGTGTAAACAGACACAAGTCCGTTTACATCCGCCGCTCCCTAGAAGTGAATGGAGGGTCTGATCATGCCCGTCTGAAAAAACCAACAGGCGGACCCCATCAGACCGATCACGTGAAAGGGGCCTAACTCACTATTCAGCTAATGCCTAGGCATTAGTGACAGCAGCATCCAGGAAAAGCTGATGGGCTAAATTCTTATAAACACTAGTTTATTGCACACAAGGCTTGCATTCACTGTATACATGAACATATAGTGGCTAAGATGGCAGGGTGCACGTCTCAGGATTGCCCCTTACCTTTCTTTTCATCCACATCATTATATCCATCATCCTCGGTGTTGGGCTCCTTTCCAGTCTCCTCCTCAATCTTGTTGAGATCAGACTTGGTTGTTGAGAGATTGGGAATGTCTGGAACATAGTAACTGTGATTGATGAGTAAACCATTGGCCACTGTCCCGCCTGGGCAAGGCTCTGGAGCCGAATCCTGCTGTACTGCCTTCTCTTCTGTACCAAAAATAATGGGGAAACCAGTCAGAAAGGAGGGAATCGCTCTGGAATGTTTAAAACATGTTTTTTTCCCCCAGTTTTGTTTAGGATGCTAAAATTAACAAGGCTTGAAATTGCTAGAGGGAGCAAGCTTTAAAATCTAAAAAAAAACAAAAAAGAAAAAAAGAAAAACAAACAAAACTGAGCTAAAACGACATGGGTTTTAAAGTGGTTCTAAAGCCTCAAGGTTTTTCACCTTAATGCATTCTTTGCATTAAAGTGGATGTAAAAACTCACATATACCCAGTGAAGTGAACAGCCTCAGATGATACACAGGGATGAAACAAATCTCCCTACATAAGTTTTACATGTATATCTGCTGTCTTCAGCTTTCTATATTCTTTAGAATGTGCACATCCAGATACAAATCTTTCTTCCCGTTTAAGCAGTGGGAGGGGAGTCTGGGCATACACTGTGTGAGAGCTGATTGGAGGAAAGGGACAACCCCCCTCCACGTAGGCAGAGGAAGGAAGAAACTTGCAGAGCTGCAGTCTGAATAGACCAGCTCTCTGCTAATCTACTGTATCTCTAAAGTTCCCTCCCAGGCACAAAATTTCCAGCTGATTTTATCCCGTGTGTCAGAGAGCTTGTCAGAAGTTCTCATGCTGATAAAACAGGAATGGAGCAGCAGAAAGACACGCAACTCAGAGCTTTGGAGAGAGATAAGTAAACACTACAGATATATGTGCCCAGGTCAGATTTCATGAATGGGGTTTACAACCACTTTAAAAAGGTGAAAAACTTTCTGTGCTGAAGCCCCCCCCCCCCTTCCTCTGCTCTGAGGAAGTTAGCTGTTATTGGCGAAACATGTCAGCATAACGTCAACATGTTCGTGATGTCGTAGGGGTGGCGATGGAACAGCTGAGAGCTTGTTGCATGCGGGGATGACACTGGATCCAACACCTTGATCAACTTCCCAAGGGGATAACCCGATGACTTCAGGAGTGGAGCTCAGTTCAGAAAGGATGAGTGGAGGTATGAGACACAGATATTGGTGAGAGTATCTTACATTGCTATTATTCAGCTGAACTTGCTGATTAGCTGTGGACTGACAACACCAACTCCCCCTGCTGTGTTCCTCCCTCCCCAAACCTACCTGTGATGGATCAGTGAACTTTTAAATAAGTATTACACTTAAGAAGTTTACCTCCGCAGCCTTGCTTACTGGACACTGCAGCCTATACAATTAAGCCACCCGTGTCTCCAACAGACAAATGAGAGCTCCTAATCCTAGGTGCCACAGTTGAATTTGTGTACTAATGACTTAGGACGGCCCATGATATATCCACTAGTTTGTTTATGTGCATCCACATTTCAGCTACATATCCTGTTTGGGACGACCATAATGCACTGCTTAATTAAGAAGGAGGATGATAGTATATGCAATATATTGATCAACAATACTTCAATCAACTCCCATCCTTTGAGCAGTGTGTATGTCTGATTGTGTGGATTTGTGTGCAGCTGCGATTCCCCTTTTTAAATGTTTTGGAAGGTTACACGCAAACTGCTATTTTTGGTATTTTGTCATATTTGATATTATGGTGTGTTTTTTCTAAATAAAATGTAATTAAATTCATAGTGTTCAGTTACTGCGACCCCTTTGGAAGGCTTTGTCCTTTCTTTTTTTCTTATGTGTAGAAAGGGGAAGACAGCAGATATACAAGTAAAAGTTATGTAGGAGGATTTGTTTCACTTGACTGGGTATATGTGAGGGTTTACATCCACTTTAATGCATTAGGGAAAACACACACACAAATTTCCTCCAACCCCCCCCTCTAAACACTTAGCCGAGTTCTTCATCAATCCAGCCTTGCCTCTGTTTGCAGCTCTTCTCTCCCTGCTCACTCGACTTGTGAGGGGGGACTGACTTTGTGCAATATCGTTGCATGGAGCAGGCAAGTTTAACATCTTTCATTTTTTTTTTTTTTAATTGCCTTTAGAACCACTTAAGGAGGGAATTTCTCTCACTTTTGAGAGATTTCCTCGCACTTCCCGTTGTGTCACCAGGACAAGAAGTGAAGGGAAATCTCCCCCCAATGGGCACAGAATGTAGAAGAAACAATGGCCTAAGCCACTCCCTACTATTTCCCAAACTAGAAAAAAAAATTGGCATTAGATATATTCAAAGAACACTGTAGCTGAGAAGGTTATGGAGAAAATTAACATTTCATCCGTAATACAGAGCATAATTCATTTCACAGTAATACCACTAAATCTGAAAGGTGTAAATACTACAGTATAAGCACATCTTCATTTTCTAAAAATGTTACCACCTTGTTCACTTTGCTCCGTTTCTCCATCATCATCCTCCTCCTCCTCCTCCTCTTCCCGTCTCCCAGCATCTTCCTCCTCGGACTCCGCTCCACTGTCACTGCTCTCCGCCTTTCCATTCACAGCTTTACCGTTTGGGGTGGAGGTGAGAGCGGTGCTCAGCTCTGAAGAGGGACAAACATTTACAGAACATAATTCAGGCCTCTGCAGTGTTAAAACACACACACACACACCTGATTTAAAGCAGAACTAAAAACTTTAAAATTAAAATTGAAAGCAGGCAAGTTCTTTATTGCAGAAAAGACATAAGAGTCGATTTACTAAAAACTGGAGAGTGCAAAATCTGGTGCAGCGGTGCATGGTAGCCAATCGACTTCCAGGTTTTGTCAAAGCTTATGCCCTGTACACACAATCCGAAAATTGGACGAAAGATCATCTGACTTTTTTTGCTTGCTAGTCGCAAGTAGAAATTGAAGAGGTTACTAAAAGTTACAATAAATCACGAACGACAGAAAGAAAAAAAAATATATAAAATCAAAAGTGATGTAATGTAGTGCATTTGTATTTTCGGACGAATACTGTACTGATTAGAAATGAAAATTGTACAATCTAATATCGTATGAGAAAAGTTTTCGTGTTTATCTGTTCGGATGAACAGTCGTGATCGGCTCTTGAAAGCTGTGTACGAACTATCAGATTATCGTATGATCGCTTCAAAAATCGCCATATGTCGTTCGATTTTTGGGCCGTGTGCACGGGGCATTGTTTGAAGAAGCTGAAGTGAGAAGCTGATTGGCTACCATGAAGAGCTGTACTTGATTCTGCACTCTCCAGTTTCATTAAAATCAACCCCATAGTAGGTCTCTTCTGCAAAAAAAGCAAACTTACTTGCCTGTTCAGTCTTTCAAAATGTACAAATTCCTGTGCCCATGTATGGGATGGCATCATTCCAGCCCAGCTGATGGCCAAAGATTCTGAACCTGGGTGAGGAGGTTGATGCTGACCAAGGCGGGAGTGTTTAGTTCTGCTTTAAGTAGGCCTTACAGCATAGAGCTAGTATTATATTAAAGACAGAAAGTTATAGTATGAAATATCCCACCGGAGAGTAGAGAAGAAAGAAGGTCAAGCCCTGTATAAACAGATCATTTATACGTATTAATGTTACTTTATGCTGTTATTTTGTGCAACTGTCAGTAAGGTTCATATGCCAACCAGATGTAAGGATGATGCATTCTTTAAAGTGGACATGAACTCAAAAAGTGAAGATCTGCTATGCGTTAGGCAACATCTAATATTAATTGAGCCCAAGAAGTACGCTGGAAATATTCCTTTTGTCTAGAATTCCTTCTGAAAAATAGAAGTGCACCTCTTAGAATGCCAGTATGCCTTGGTACTCCTGTACCTCCAGTCTCATAGTTGTACAGTATGTCTACAATGCAAGATCTAAGGTACTGTTGCCACTGACTGCTAGTCCGATGAGATTTGGTGAGATCGCTCCTATGCTGCTCTATGGTCTCCTGGCTGGAGGCCGACGAGGAGGCAAATCCCTGCCTCTACCAAGATGGCCTCCTCCACACATAGAAGCAATGCAGAAGAAGGCAGGTCAGTAATGGGAAAATCAGCTGCTGAGAGACTACAGATAGCACTGGTGACCAATCCTTTGCCCACTGCCTGCCTGGTTTTTGGGCACAACTATCAGAGTTCCATAGCTCTTTAAGTAAAACTCCAGACAAAAATCTAAATAAACTGCTGAAATACAGTTGTTTACCATTTCACCTTCTAAGATTTTTAATTCAGGCCAAGAAATCTTGTGATTCATGTGCCTTCCATACACAGCCAGTCAGATGACATTCCTGTTTCATCCTGGTCTCTGTAATAAGGGAGTGTCCCAGGAAGGACAACTGAATCAGGAGCAGTACAGAGCTTCTTGGCTCTTCAGGCATGGCAGAGGCATGTAAATCTGTCCAAAATCCAAATCATTTGCTGGGTACAACAGTAAAAATAAATGTATTTCAGCAATGTAGTTACATGCTCACCTTCATACATGAAAGCCCCAACTAAAACACAAAATGAGGATTGAAAAAGGAGAGAGAGTGGGCAGCAAACGAGGAAGAGTGGCTTGGGAGGTATAACTTGCTGGGGGGAATGTATTTTAATTGTGCGTTTAGCCAATTGCCTGGAGTCTTATTTTGAAATGTGTTCCTATCATCTGTCTGAGAGCCAGAATCCATATAGAAGGCGCTCACGGGCATCTTACAGAAATGGATTCAGACACAGTGGCTGCTTGTATACAGCTGTATGTCAAAATCTGACATGCATGCAGGAGCAGGTGCACAGATCCGAAAGAAAGGCAGTGTACATTTGGATCCCTGCTCCAGCACGCATGTTAACTTTTGTCCATGCAGCAGCTGCATCTACCTCTAGAGGTCGCGTGTGTGCAGCTCAGGGCAGATTCGGACGCAACAAATGCAGCCTGCACAGAGAATGGATGTCAATGCCGAGAGCTGAGGCCGTCAATCACAGACTGTGTACTGGAGCTCCCTTCCCGTTACCATTTTAGAAGAACACAGATTCCTAAAATGTATCTGAACACAAAAACAAAATATTGTAGCACAATATATGTAAGAATAGTCCTAAGAAACACTCAGCAGGGAGGGAATACACTATATAGAGAACTTTAAACAAATCACTGCTGCAGCATAAGTCGATTCTGCAGCAAAGGCCGTTACTCCAGAAGACCCACAACCGTCCTGCAGTACACCCATGTGCATACGGACTCTCAAACTTTGGGCACTGCACTATAGTATGTGGATAAGGACTGAAATCCTATCTGGGGGTTCTAGGGTGCTCTGGAGGAACACCTCCTAAAACTCAGGAGTGATTAAATACCACCAAAAGAAAGCTCTATTTGTGTGAAGAAAATATAACCATTTCACATGGTTACAGTGTAGTATGAGCAATTGTCAAAGTGTGAGAGCGCTGAAAGCTGAAAAATGGCCTGGGCAGGAAGGGTGTTTAAGTGCCCAGAACTGAGGTGGTTAAAAAGCAATTCTAGGCAGCACATGAAATCAATCACTGAGCTATAAATGCTACTTGGCAAACACTGCAGCTGTGCTAAAATTGGAAAGTTCATTAGTAGGAAACCAGCACTGAGAACAATATGTAGGCTGCTATGGCTGATCACCTCCTG
The DNA here is from genome assembly GCF_042186555.1 of Aquarana catesbeiana. NCBI lineage: Eukaryota > Metazoa > Chordata > Amphibia > Anura > Ranidae > Aquarana > Aquarana catesbeiana. The sequence continues at coordinate 61,982,240 of NC_133328.1, read as the reverse complement.
AAAAGGCTAAATGATAGTACAACTAGCTGTCTCTGCTGGTTGTCTGTAGCTTCAATACTGTCACCTGCCCAGAAAATGGATGCAGCAAATGCACTCTGAGCTCTTGCATACTTGTTTAGGTTCAGTGACCACAAAAGTATCGAAACCATTGTATCAGAATGACTGCCAGGCAACCAGCATTTTCAAGGGAGCTTAGCAGTTGCAGCCTCCATATGTCTTTCATTACAAATCCAAGGCTGCTTTGAATCTGACTGGAAGATGAAATTTCCTAAAAGTGGCTGTAAACTTCATACATGGAATATGGACAAAACATATCCCTCCATCGTGTGTACTTGTCTCAATCCAGATAATGAAGTGCCATTTCTCTCTGCTGCCTCATTCCTCAGTTTTAATAGCTCTCCTCGCTGAGCGTAACTTCAGCTCTCTGTCCCCTTCTTTCTGAAAGCTCAGACAAGCTGTACAAGTTCTGCATTTTGAATAGATGTAGAGGAGAGGGCTGCTAATAAACAGATACAACATATGTAGGAGGATTTGTTTCATTGTTTTATCTCTGTATCACTTGAGGCCAATCCCTTCATTGAGTGCATGTATGGGTTTACAACCACTTTAAATCCAAAGCCAAAATTGTAATACATTGCAGCTTAACAATAATTAGATGTGGTGGCCGTATTTTTTTTTTTTTTTTTTTTTTTAAGCCTTTTCCCCTCAGTTTTCACCTGGTGATCTGGCCAGTAACACATCTCCTGTATTACAAGCGCCCCCACTCTGAATGAAGGAGCACAGAGACACCTTTGGACAGTAGCATTGTCATTCTGGGGGGGGGGGGGGAATGTTAGATGGACTAGCAGATTTATATACACTAACAAATTGGAGTAAAACTCCAGCTTTATAAACAGTTACAGCATTTTTTTTCCTTTTGGTATAAAGGTTTTACCCAACTAAATAAAAGATGACAGTTATAAGCACCCCTGTCAGTGGTAAATTGTTTATCTCACCTCCAACTCCTAACCCTGCAGGACAGCTTGTTCTATTGAAAAACAGACTCACTGGCAGGTATACCAAGTGAAAATAAAAGAAAACCTAAAAAGAAAAAACACTGCAGCCATCACAACTAAGAATTGGTAAGCTGCAATTAAGTAAAAATGTTTGCTTTTTAGGTTTAATACCACTTTAAAGTGGTTGTAAACTCTTACACACCACTTTTACCTACAGGTAAGCCTATAAGAAGGATGTAGGTTCCCTGAATATCGCCTAAACTTGCACCGTTTAGGAGATATTCATTGTATCAGTATGTGCCGACGTCATCCACACTGAAGAAACGGCTCACTCGTGCCTTGCTTCAGCTGCTGTGTCGTCACCGGCGGCTCCCGCGCGCGTGGCTCCTGACAGTCACAGCCGGGACCGCTGCGGGGGCTTTGATCTAAGGTAAGTCGTTCATAATGCGCCAGTATGCTATGCATACTAGTTCATTATGCCTTTGTCTTTCAGGTTTTTTCCCCCCTCTGTGGGTTTACAACCACTTTAGGCATAAGACTTCCTGTGTATATTAGAAAATTCCTTCCCTATATCACAAGCAGGGGTTCCCATGACACTAGATTGCCAACAATATATGGTGGGATGCTTTGGGGCACTACACAAATGCCTAAATGAAAATCTGAAGCTGTGAGCAAGTATACTGGACTTCTTGTATACATCTCAAGGCTTATTTTGCAGTTTAGACTGGAGTGTACATTATAGGGAACAGAACAGATAAATGAGTGCAGTAAGAACAGAGCACAAACAACACACTGCAGCTTTCTGTCATTAAACCTTCACCCCCTGATCTCTGTGCTTTGCAAACTGATTGCAACACTGGTTGTTGTCATCATTCTATTGGAGGATATAAAACATGTGTTAAATAAAAAAAAAAAAAAAAAAACAGCCCAGGACATGATTCAGCCCATGGAAGTTGGCTCTAATTTATCTCCTTCATGATCACAAGTCAGGGCATTGGTAATTGTACCAGACATTTCCAAGGTCAAAATTAACAAAAAAAAAAAAAAAAAAAAAAAAAAAAAAATGAAGCTCCCCAGTCTACTTTGGATCCTTCCAAGTAATTACAGAGATTGTCTCCTTTTTTCCTCCAACCACAGCTCTTCTGTTGCACACGTTGCTAGGGGCATGTAAACATGTATAGATGGGTATTACGTATGAATGAAGGAGACAAGATACCATATTTCACCAGTAGGTGACGCTGCAGTTAAAAATCTAAAACTTTGCTGTTCCTGGCGGCATTGAAACCAGGAGGCTGCAGAGGTGTCACTATACATAAAACTGATGGAGGTAATTCCACAAAGGCACACTTAAGGACATAACTATTTATAAAAAAAATTAAAATAAATAAAAAACAAACACACCACACACACACTTTACCCATAACTTAAAAAAAATAATATTTAGGAATATATGTAAGGAACATACACGCATTCCACATTAATAATTATGCTATCAAAAATTAGTGTGCTGTATATTGCCTCCACCATTGTTCCTGTTTCTTGTTGCCTGAGGCTGCCATCTTGCTGAAGCTGAGAGCCCCTGAGCAGCAGTAAATCTTTTGACTGTCAGCAGATCGGCCTCTAGTGGCTCTGATTTTTTGCAGTTCCAAAAAAAATAGAGCGTAATTGAGCATGTGCAGAGCAGGGTGAGACAGTATTACTGGATTTTAAATAGGCATTTATTTTTTAGGTTTTACATATACCCTAAAAAGGGGTAAGCATAAAGTGATCTAGCAAGTCTTCATTTTCTGACTAAAGTTCCACTTTAAAGTGGTTGTAAACCTCAGACATGAAATATGAACAAAGTATACTACGCCCCTAATGTGTGTACTTGTCTCAATCCAGAGCACTAAGAGTAATTTCTCTCTTCTGCTTTGTTCCTCTGCTCCAGCAGATTGACAGCCTCAGCTCTGTTCCTGTTTGAATTTGGGGGGGGTCTCCAATCAGCTCTCAGAGTTAACCCCCGCTGAGCTCTGCAGAGTAACTGCAGCTCTCTGCTCCCCTTTTTCTGAACTCTCAGACAAGCTTTAAAATTCAGCACTTTGAATGGATGTAGATAACATAAGATAAACAGGTACAACTTATGTAGAAGGATTTCTTTCATATCTGTGTATTAAATGAGGTCAATCACTTCACAGGGTAGCTATCTATGTGTTTAAAATCACTTTAAAAGGAAAGGCAAACCCCTGTACATCACTGGATAAAACCAACTTTATTCCACAGCCAACAGATAGGGATAGTCCCTGCCTGAGGAACACCTCCACTGACGCATTTCACCATTACAGGCTTATTTAAAAGCCCATAAAGGGTGAAACATACCAGTTAGGGGTGGTCTTTCGGCAGGTATGAGCCCCTTGTTTTATTTGTGGAACACAGGCGGTTTTATCCAGTGATATCATTGGTGTGCCGTCTTTTGCTTTTCCTTGGATGTGCGTCGAGCTCGCTCAGGCTTTTGACTGGTGAAGCACCTGACATCTAGGAGACTGAGGTGGTACTTCCAGTGGTGGGATCTATTCCTCTTTTCAACTAGGAAAGGCCTTTATTATCTTTAATTTCTTTAATTTTTCAACACAATTTTTGAATATTTAAGCAATAAAATAAAGAGCACCCTGCATACTACAGGACTCTACAGAAACCAAAAATATACATTCGACTACTCCAAATAGTCCAAATGCTAATCAGTTGCTGGGGGTGCACATAAACTTCTCTTCATATTCTAGGAACTTACCCACAAGTCATATTTCAGTTTTGCATGGTTACCACTTTAAAATTATCAGTAATAAATTGATCCCATTCTGTATTCTTTATACCTTCTGTAGACACAAACAGCAAAATCTCTCTAGCAAAAGCCCAAGCCCCCCCAGCTAATGAAACCATCACAAAGCAATAATAAGAATAATGGTGTCACATGCCTCTAGTTGGGTGTTTAATTAATGCTAGTTAAATAAAGTGGAAATCCAGCTACAAGAAAGTGGCACCTTCATTAGAAAGGTGGGAAGTGTTGACAAAAACTACTCTTTAAAGTCTCTGGGAGATACAGTGGGGACGGAAAGTATTCAGACCCCCTTAATTTTTTCACTCTTTGTTATATTGCAGCCATTTGCTAAAATCATTTAAGTTCATTTTTTCCTCATTAATGTACACACAGCACCCCATATTGACAGAAAAACACAGAATTGTTGACATTTTTGCTGATTTATTAAAAAAGAAAAAACTGAAATATCACATGGTCCTAAGTATTCAGACCCTTTGCTGTGACACTCATATATTTTACTCAGGTGCTGTCCATTTCTTCTGATCATCCTTGAGATGGTTCTACACCTTCATTTGAGTCCAGCTGTGTTGGATTATACTGCTTGGACTTGATTAGGAAAGCCACACACCTGTCTATATAAGACCTTACAGCTCATAGTGCATGTCAGAGCAAATGAGAATCATGAGGTCAAAAGGAACTGCCTGAAGAGCTCAGAGACAGAATTGTGGCAAGGCACAGATCTGGCCAAGGTTACAAAAAAAAATTTCTGCTGCACTTAAGGTTCCCAAGAGCACAGTGTAATCCTTAAATAGAAGGCATTTGGGACGACCAGAACCCTTCCTAGAGCTGGTCGTCCAGCCAAACTGAGCTATCGGGGGGAGAAGAGCCTTGGTGAGAGAGGAAAAGAAGAACCCAAAAGATCACTGTGGCTGAGCTCCAGAGATGCAGTCGGGAGATGGGAGAAAGTTGTAGAAAGTCAACCATCACTGCAGCCCTCCACCAGTTGGGGCTTTATGGCAGAGTGGCCCGACGGAAGCCTCTCCTCAGTGCAAGACACATGAAAGTCAGCATGGAGTTTGCTAAAAAAAAAAAAAAACACAAACAACACCTGAAGGACTCCAAGATGGTGAGAAATAAGATTCTCTGGTCTGATGAGACCAAGGTAGAACTTTTTGGCCTTAATTCTAAGCGGTATGTGTGAAGAAAACCAGGCACTGCTCATCACCTGTCCAATACAGTCCCAACAGTGAAGCATGGTGGTGGCAGCATCATGCTGTGGGGGTGTTTTTCAGGTGCAGGGACAGGACGACTGGTTGCAATTGAGGGAAAGATGAATGCAGCCAAGTACAGGGATATCCTGGACGAAAACCTTCTCCAGAGTGCTCAGGACCTCAGACTGGGCCGAAGGTTTACCTTCCAACAAGACAATGACCATAAGCACACAGCTAAAATAACGAAGGAGTGGCTTCACAACAACTCCGTGACTGTTCTTGAATGGCCCAGCCAGAGCCCTGACTTAAACCCAATTGAGCATCTCTGGAGAGACCTAAAAATGGCTGTCCACCAACGTTGACAGACGGACCTGACAGAACTGGAGAGGATCTGCAAGGAGGAATGGCAGAGGATCCCCAAATCCAGGTGTGAAAAACTTGTTGCATCTTTCCCAAAAAGACTTGTGTCTGTATTAGATCATAAGGGAGCTTCTACTAAATACTGAGCAAATGGTCTGAATACTTAGGACCATGTGATATTTCAGTTTTTCTTTTTTAATAAATCAATCAATAAATCAATACATTTTAAAAAATGTCAACAATTCTGTGTTTTTCTGTCAATATGGGGTGCTGTGTGTACATTAATGAGGAAAAAAAATGAACTTAAATGATTTTAGCAAATGGCTGCAATATAACAAAGAGTGAAAAATTTAAGGGGGTCTGAATACTTTCTTCCCCACTGTATATGAAACAGGCAAGTGATACAATCTACCAGGTCCTATCCAAAGCAGAAATATCAGTTTTGAGTTATTTTTGCCTTTAAATGAGCACCCCAGGCTTTAAAGTGGCTGTAAACCTCGGAAATGAAAAAAAAAACAAAAAAAAAAAAAACAAAAAGCATATCCTTATACAGTGTGCATTTGTCTCAATTAAGAGCACAAAGTGTCATTTCTGACTGCTGCCTCCTTCCTCTGCTTACAGCATAAATCACTTCTGACAAGTGTTTCTGACACCAAGAGAAAAAAAGGTGACGGGAGTAATCACCAGCTGATTGCCAGCCTCAGTTCTGTTCCTGTGTGCAAGGGGGGGGGGTGGTTGATCCTTCCCTCCAATCAGTTTTCAGAGACCTCCTCACTGAGTTCTGCAGTGTGTAGTTTCAGCTCTCTGCCCTGTTTTTTTTATGAACTCTCAGGCATGCTTTAAAAATGTTGAACTTTGAATGGATGAAGAGAAGACTGCAGATAAAGAGGTGTAACTTATGTAGGAGGATTTGCTTCATCTCTATCACCTGAGGCCAGTCACGTCCCTGGGTATATGTAAAAACATTTACAACCACTTTAAAGATGCAATAAAGTAACAGAAACAGATCAAAATAATCTTCCTACCTTCTAAAGACTTAGCAACTTTATCCAATCGTACTGGCATGTAACAGAGAGAGAGCAGAGAGACAGAGGTTGATTTGGTGGAGAAAGGACAGGGATATAAGAGATGAACTAGATTTGCTCTACAATACAAGCAGGAGTGAGGCCAACCTGACGTTACACCAGATCCTCGCCCATGTTTTTTGTCTTCCACTATTTCATAAAACGGACCTATGACTTGAAGTAATTCTTCCACTTTCTCCGTCATTGGCATGCTCTCAAGAATCTAGTGTCCAAAAGGCAAGAGGTGAAATAAAACGGCATATTGATTCACTTTCTGTACAATCTAGAATGTAATCCTCTGTCAACAAGATGCTCCAAGTGTGCTGGTACAAGACGTCCCAGGTCACCCGTTTACAATACACTTATGCTGGATTCACATCATATGCGTAAAAGAAAGAAAGAAAGAAAGAAAGAAAGAAAGAAAGAAAGAAAGAAAGAAAGAAAGAAAGAAAGAAAAAAAAAAAAAAAAAGGGAAGGCTTGTGTTGATGTGAATTAACACTTTTTCACCCAGAGCATATCAGCACAGCGTGTGGGTGTAATCTGGGCCTAATGAACAACAGATTTCAGCTGGGTATTGAATTGGGGCTGCATCAAATGGGCCCTGTTGTGGTGGTGTGAATTGGCCCTGAAATATTTTGTTCAGCATTTTTTTTTTTTAATGACAAACCTGTTCTACTTCCATGCTCTATGCAATGAGCAAGAGCAGCCCCGATCCTCCTCACATCCCCCGGCAGCGATTTTGGTTCATCTCCTCTGCCAAGTGCCCCCATAGCAAGTCACTTGCTATGGGGGCACTCATGTGTGCTTTCTCCCGAGCCTCACTGTGTGTCCACAAGACACACAGAGCATGGCTTGGCCCTGCCCCATCCCTCCTTACTAGCAATGATTGGTCTGTTTTTTTCCTGCTGGTGGCTGCCATTTGCTGACGCCCAGAGCCCCTGAACAGCAGTAAATCATAAAGCGCAACTAAACCCATCGATTTACTGGGTTCAAAAAACAGTTAGCAATCCTGGCATTCCAGGAATGTAACCGTCACATTTGCTTGTGTTCTCAACCAAACTGTCAAACCATCAAATGGCTGGTGTCATAACCGATTACATGTGCAGCACCATGGCAGTTGCAGATCAAACCGAAGCAGCTTCCTTGGCTGTAAAGGATAGGAGGGTTTCATTCAACTTTAAGGCTGTCAGCAAAACGGCCTCTACAAATTCGGAAGTGCCTAAAAATAGAGAGCAACAGGGCATGTACAGAGCAAGGTGAGACCGTGCATTACTGGATTTTAATCAGTATGGGCACTTATTTTTAATGTTTTACAAAAGGGGCCAACAAGAATTGATCTATCAGGACTTAATTTTCTGAGTAAAGTTCCACTTTAACTATTTTCAGATAACAAGTAAAGGCAACACACAAATTGAACAAACAAGAGACTCTAGATTGTTTGGTTGACAAAATAAATGAACTGAACATAAGTTACATACCTTCACTCTACCTGGATGTGTATTAGAGTTATTTTCTCTTAAAAATCTACTGCTACACCATAAAAATCTGGAGGGATAATAATTAATGGGACGTCAAACGCTTGATTAAATATCCTCAAATGTAAAAATATGAAGAGGGTTCCAGCTTTTACCTGTCCTCCTTCCCCTGGCAAAGACTCTGAATAATCTTCAGCAACTACTAATGCCGCTCTTCGGAACATCGCTATTTAACTATGGACATATCCGTTCCTCCAGTCTGGTTGAAAACCCAATATTTGTATAGCTCCATCTGACAGGAGAAAGTTCTCCTTTCAATCTTCCCAAAGTAAAAAGCCATGTACAGTACACATGCTAGCACCCCAAAGCTACATAGTTAGTAAGGTTGAATAAAGACACCAGTCCATCCAGTTCAACCTGAGTGAGTGTGGGTGCATGTCTACAATTGTCCTAACCCTGTACATCGCACACTCACATCAGTCCCTACACTCAATCCAAGGTCCCCATTCATATACTAGGGACAATTTTGGACAGAAGCTAATTAACCTACTAGCATGTCTTTGGAGTGTGGGAGGAAACCGGAGTACCCGGAGGAAACCCACACAGGCACAGGGAGAAGATGCAAACGCCAGGCAGGTAGTGTCGTGGTTTGGATTCGAACCAGCGACTCTTTTTACTGCTAGGCGAGAGTGCTATCCACTACACCACTGTGCCGCCTGAAGCTGCGCCCAGGGATTACATAACAACTAGATGTGCAGGTGTAAAACTGATCTCCATTCTATTACTTTTCCAGATTGGTGTAGAGTCTTGCCCCATTGTAAAACCTAAGGTCCCTTTCACATGTGCACAGTTTTTCCATTTTTCATCCAAAACAGACATCAATGCATCTCTATGGAACAACGGACATAAATGGACGATCACCCTTTTACACCCCCTTCCATTAACATCCATTTTTTGGAATGGATCAAAACACTATTTTTCTTCCACTAAAAAAACAGATCGGACGAAAAATGGATGTAAAATGGACAAACGGTCTGTTTTTGCAAGTAAATATGGCTACGGGACGCTACTGTTTAAGGGACGCTAACTGGCGGAGCGGAAAAAAAAACAAAACGTTTTTTTCTTTGCAAAAAGGTGACTAAACATATGGTCCACATGTGTGAAATGGGCCTAAGACCCCTTTCACACTGGGGCAGTTTGCAGGCGTTATTGCGCTAAAAATAGCTCCTGCAAACCGCCCCTAAACAGCCTCCGCTGTTTGTTCAGTGTGAAAGCCCGAGGGCTTTCACACTGAAGTGGTGCGCTGGCAGGAGAAGAAATAATCTCCTGTCAGCCGCTTCTTTGGAGCGGTGAAGGAGCGGTGTATTCACCGCTCCTGCCCATTGAAATCAATGGGACAGCACGGCTATACCGCGGTAATACCGCGGCTATAGCCGCGCTATACGAGGGGTTTTAACCCTTTTTCGGCCACCAGCGGGGGGTTAAAACTGCACCGCTAGCGGCCGAATACCGCGGTAATATAGCGCTGTTTTACCGCCGACGCCCCCTACCGCCCCAGTGTGAAAGGGGCCTTAGAGTAATGAAAAAAAAAAAATGGCCTTTTACCAGAGCAGACACCAAGATCAGAGATATATCGGTTTTAATAACTATAGAACTTGTTTCATTTGGTTTGATATGCTTGGCTTCAGGGATAAGCCACATCTACCTGCCATCCCCCTGTCCAGTAACAGTACCTCTACTGGAACCTAAGACACTCTCCTTTGGCTTTAGACTTAATTTTGTGAACCTAGTTTCAGAGGGAGCAAGAAGTTTTCCTAGCTGCGGTTCCTGCTCAAAAAAAATAAATAAATAAATAAATAAAACACGACACTACAAAAATTCACTAAAGCCCAACTCCATGTTTAATGTCCCTTTAAGTAGCTAGTTTGGGTCAAGCTGGCCCAAACAAACTATTTACTGAATTAACAGGTACACTTTTCTGGACGCACTGAATTAACTGTACATAGCCTCACCTAAATACAGTATACAGCTCTGTATTCTGGCAGTGGGACGATAACTTACAGTCCCAACAGGCTGAGCACTGTGCAGCCATTCATGGGAAGCTTTGTATTTTATGAATAAATACAAAGCTTCCTCCGATTGGCTGAGACAGGCAGATAATCTGACAATCTTCGCCTCAGCCAATCGAATTGGCTCCCTGTATCACCTGAAATACCTGGCTGATCCTGTCAGTTTCTGCCCTCCACCCTGTAAACTGAACACGGTGTATCATGGTTGCTGAGCCCTGACACCGTGGTCAATTTACGTGCCTCCGTCATCCTATGTGCTCCTGTGTGTCCCCCCTCGCCTCCCTGCCTGCCTGTCTGCCCCTCTGTCAGTGCTCACCCCCTCCACTCCTGCTACTCTCATAACTGTTTAAAATGTATAGAATCCTGCTGATTCCCTAACAGGGGCTCCTGTCTCTGTGTGCAATTAAAAAAAATGCCTCCTTTACTGTATTTCAGAGCGGCTTCCCGTGGCCACATGACCGGCCGGCTCCCTCTCTTCTCCTCGCATCCCGGCTGATATCAGCAGGGAAAACTCGGCCCCGTCCGCTATATTTCAGCCGGGCAGAGGAGTCAGCCAGCCAGTGACGTGAAGCAGGGAACCATTCCGAAATCCGGTAAATAAGGCATTTTTTTTTTTAATAAAAAAAAAAAAAAAAAAAAAAACCAGACGCCTGTCATTAGGGAACCAGCAGGATTATGTACATTTGTATGAGTGGGTTAACACACACTTTAATCACCCCTCTCCAACAAGGTCCTTTAGAGCTTTTTTTTTTTTTTTTATATGTTATCTATACTTTACTATACATGGACTGATTTTTTTGGGTTACCATATAGCATAACTTCATTGTACTTATTGGATTGTGGATAGCAATAAATTGAAGTATTGCATGTGTATAGTGATAAATTGAAATATTGTATGTGTATAGTGAGTAACCAGGCACCTACTTTTTTTTTGCTATTCTGCATTAAAGACGTTAAAAATGTGACTAAAATGGATGGAAATGTACAAGCATTTTCAATACATTTTATAGTGCAAGCCAGTGTGAATTGGCCCTTAGACTTTGAGAAGAAAAAAAAAAGAAAAAAAAAAAAAAAAAAAAAAAAAAAAAAAAAAACCACACTCAGTAGCATAACTAGACCTGATGAAGATGGCAAACCATAAGGCCCCTTTCACACCGGGGCGGGGGGCGGCGTCAAAGCACCGCTATTGTTAGTGGCGCTTTTCCGTCAGTATTCGGCCGCTAGCGGGGCGGTTTTACCCCCTGCTAGCGGCCAAGAAAGGGTTAAAGACCACCGCAAAGCCGGTGGTATAGCCGCGCTGTCCCATTGATTCCAATGTGAAGGAGCGGTGTATACACCGCTCCTTCCCCGCTCCGAAGATGCTGCTAGCAGGACTTTTTCCCGTCCTGCTAAAGCACTGCTCCAGTGTGAAAGCCCTCAAGGCTTTCACACTGAAGAGACAGCAGCGGCTGATTCGGGTCGGTTTGCAGGTGCTGTTATTAGCGCAATAGCGCCTGCAAACCGCTCCAGTGTGAAAGAGGCCTAACAGGCAATCAGATGTGATGAGAAAAAAAAAAAAAAAAAAAAGGAACTTTGTTGGTTATTATGAATAAAGCCATCTGTATTTTTAACCTGCATCTTCCATTGCATAACATATTAAACACATAAATATTCAAACAGCCATTTGTTTCTGTATGCGTGTGATCACCTGCAACCTTTTGCTGCCAATATTAGTCTGAAATTCTATACAAACCCTGAAGGATTACAAAAGGTGTGAATGGCTTTCACTGTAATTGGACAATCTACTTAGCTGTAATAAAATCCCAGCACAATGCTTATTATGTTCCTCCAGAGGATTCATGACCCAGATCAATGGTTTATAGTTCATGAGCTGCTCTTTATAGAAAACTCTTGATTTGTTCAGAGCCTAATATATCCTCTTCACCAGTGGCGGAAGTATAGGGGGTCGCTGAGGTCGCCATGGCGGCCGGGCCCCCTGTATGCCTTGATAGGAGGAGTGACAAAGGCGGCTGAGATAGAGATATCTATATATTTATATTATGTATGCGTGTTTAATTCTGACCCCCTGTGTGTGTACAATCAGAACCAATTTTTTTTTCTTGCTTTTTCATAGTACAGCAAAAAAAAAAAAAAAATTGCTGTTCCTCTGAAAAGTGAGTCATGCTCAGATCGCTTTTCAGAGGCATTTGACAACCGGTAAAAAAGGCAATATGTTACCTCCTGACCGTCTGTTTTAACCCCTAAATGCATTATCACTATGCTGCAACTGCATGCAATGCACACAGTTGCGGAGCGGTTGCAGTGCAGCCTAGGGGTATACTTCAAGGGTGCCCCGACTGGAAAAAGATTGAGAAACACTGACAGAGGAACAGATCTCTCCATTTTCCTCCTGCAGCTGCTGAATGCCACCGGGCTCAGAGGAAATGGTTTCTTGCATCGGGGCCCATGAAGGTTCTAGTTACGCCACTGCTCTTTACCTAATAGATCAGCTCTACCAATGACTAATGCAGTTTGCTACTGTTAATCTCTATTAATCTATTTCTGAGATTAACACAACTCTGCCACAAAGTACAGCCCTGCCTGGCAGGGTAAGAGACCGGATAATACTCCGCTGCAGTTAGGCAACACGAACAGGTCTTGTCCCTTCCTCATCCTGTGACTGATCAGTGAAAGAAGACGCAGCTGAAGAAGCTCCTCTGTCACTCTGTTCTGTTCTAGCAATATGCAGACCGGCTCATTGTGCTGCTTTTCCCTTTCTCAGTCCAAGCTCTTTTGCAGTGGCTGATACCAAGTAAAAATGTAGGCAATTGCACTACTTGCAATAAATAAAAAAAGATAAAATTATAAATGTATTATTGAATACAGAGCTACAATATTTTTTTTGGAAAGTGTCACTAAATCCACATTAAAAAAATAAATAAATAAATAAATAAATAAATAAATAAATAAATAAATGGTGCATTACATGCTGTTCATATTCACTCAGTCACTATGAGATTAGTTTTTTGCATTTTACAAAAAACCTGGTTGATCCTGTTGTCATCTCCACCTTCTGTCCATGTCCCCAATTAAGCTAAGGATTTTGCAGAGCAGTGTTACCAACTCTGCACACGCTCAGTTTTCAGTGAGTTTCTATGCTAAGCATTTCCTCTCTATCACATCTGAGCAGCCCATGTGACTATAGTGTCACACATGTGGGCGTATACATAGTGGTAAATGACAGCCCACTCGCTCCCTCCCTCCTCCATGCCCACTAACAAGCTAAACACAAAAGGGGGAGGGATATTTCATGTAGATTGATGGAGGCTTCACCTCCTTATTCTAACATACAGGCTGAAGGGGTGTGACACAGCCTATTACTGGCAGAAATCCGCCCACACCATGTTATTGTTAAAAAAAATAAAGATTTGATTTAAAATTTATATGACAATATAAAACAGTTTATTAATATTAATTATTTTTACTCTGTATCCCAAAGAGGTCGTTTTTTTTGTTTTTGTTTTTTATATTAAAACATGTGACAAGCAGCAGAGGACTAGAAGCTTCACCTGCTTGTTTCCCTGCAGACAGGCTGGGAAAGATCGGGGTCTTGTGACAGCTGTATATCGATTAGGAAAAAGGTACTTGGATGTTTAAAATAATTATCCATATACAGAAATAGAAGGGACAATGTAAATTAAATAGTGTGCGTTTAGTATCACTTTAAGCTTTAAAGTAATTTGAACAAACAACACTGCCTGACAATAGAAAAATAATTCCATATAGGCAGCTGAAACAAGACACCTGATATACAGTTTTTTTTTTGTTTTTTTTTTGTGCAACCCCACGAGTTGCATGAAAAAAAAAAAAAAAAAAAAAAAAAAAAAAAAAAAAACTACTGACAGCTCTGGTCGGGAGCTACTGTACTAACCATGCGAGGTTTGTTCAGCGATCTCCCCTGCCGAGTTGTTGTGTTCTGACAGGGGGACAGTCCCCCCACCAGAACAGTCCGATGAGCGCTCTCCGCCACTGGATGAGAGCGCTGATCGGGAGTCGGTTAGCTGCTGGTTTTCCAGCGTGCGCGGCTGGCTTTTGTCCGACTGACATACATGGGCAGAATGACGGCCGATATTTTTTGTACCAGCATATGTCTCCCGACATTCTGCCTGTGTGTATATTTAACCACTTCAGCCCCAGAAGAATTTACCCCCTTCCTGACCACAGCACCTTTTGTGATTAGGCACTACGTCGCTTTAGCTGACAATTGTGCAGTCGTGCGACACTGTACCCAAACAAAATTGAGGTCCTTTTTTTCCCACAAATAGAGCTTTCTTTTGGTGGTATTTGATCGCCTCTGTGGTTTTTATTTTTTTGCACTATAAAACAAAAAAAAGCGACAATTTTGAAAAAAAAAAAAAAAAAAAAAACGCATTATTGTTTACTTTTTGCTATAAAATATCCCCTAAAAATATATAAAACAATTTTTTTCCTTAGTTTAGGCCGATATGTATTCTTCTACATATATTTGGGGGGGCGATGGGGGGAATCGCAATAAGCGTATATTGATTGGTTTGCGCAAAAGTTATAGCATCTAGAAAATAGGGGATAGATTTATAGTATTTATTATTATTATTTATTTTTTTTTTTTTTTACTAGTACACATTTTTGGAACCATTGCCATTAATACAGCGATCAGTGCGGTTAAAAATGCATTGATTACTGTAAAAATGTCACTGGCAGTGAAGGGGTTAACACTAGGGGGCGGTGAAGGAGTTAACCGTTCCCTGGGAGGTGCTTCTAATTGAAGGTGCTTCTAACTGAAAAGTCACTCTTGTCAGAGCAGAACAGGGAAGTGTATGTTTACACACACTCATCCATGTTCTGTGTCTCCAGCTCACAATCGCTCATGGCCGGTGGTCTTCGCGAGCGGCGGCCACGAGCATCGGCACCCCCGCTGTGCAGCGGGTGCATGCCTGTCATCCGGACTCCGCGTACAGTTACATCGTTTCGCGCTGGGGAGCCAACCTGCCGCAGTAAAACTGCGGCGGCTGGTCCGGAAGCGGTTAAGAAGGAATGCCTTTTGCTCTGAAACTATTAGGTATCTATCAATATGCATTAAGAAAGACAGCAGGTGAGCTATGTCATCATTCCCTACCTGTTTATACTAGAAGGATTCAGGACAATAGGCTAAGCAGCTTACATATGCATTTGCAAATGTGTGCAAATGAAATCCCCGTTTTTAAATGCATACTGTTAGACTCAAAAATTTGGCTCGTTGCAGGCTGGTTGGTAGGTTGAAGTTAAAGCGGAGTTCCAGCTATTTGAGTTATTAAAAGAAAGCAGCTACAAAAAGTGTAGCTGCTGACTTAATAAAAGACACACTCACCTGTCCCACGGTCCAGTGGTGCTGAACCCTCGGCTCTATCCGGCACTGGCATTGCAAGTGTGGGCACCCAGCTGTGACAGCTTGAGGCTTCAAAGCCAGGGCACACTACACCTCCTTTATGGCTGGGCAACCTTCTGGGACATGTCACAGGTCCCCCGGAAGATTGCAGGGAGGGAGGGGGAGAGAAGCCAAGGGGGCCTGAGCGGAAGTGGGAGCAGGTACCTGTCAAAACTAGGTACCTGCCCCCCCCCCCCAAAAAAATAAATAAATAAATAATAATATGACATGCCAAATGTGGCATATAAGGGGGCAAGGATGGCTTAAAGCGGAACTTCCACTTTTGGGTGGAATTCTGCTTTAACTACAGCATAAAGTATGCCTATGGACTAAAGCCTGGTAGACACCAGCAGTTTTTTTTCCTCAACAGCTCAGGAGAAGCTGCTGTACTATCTGATGTTAGTACAGTGATATCCGCAGCTGAGCTATTATGTTCTGAAAGGGGAACACACCGGTCAGACATTGGATGAGAGCACTGATCAGATACGGATCGGCAGACCTGTCTCAGTCATGCCCCTTCAACAGAAGCCAGATGTTTGCCAGACTTCTGTTGGATCGACTGCCGTACACATGGGCCAAATGTCGGTGAGTTTCTATGGAACCGCCCCATGCCGCCCAAAATTTAGGCGGTATGTACGGGGCTTAGCGCTACAACTTTCACAGCACACCTAATTAAATCAGCAAAATAAATAGGACCGGTAAGAATTTAAACAGGAGCTTTGCCTTGCATTCTAAAAGCTCCTAGTTTCACTACCTAGTCTGCCACTGACCTAAAACACAAATGCAGGTCAAGACTTTAGAATTTTTTAGACTTTGCTGACTGGATGCTTGTTGCAGTTCAATGGCATATTAGGTAGGTAAACTAGAATTGGGATTACTGCCCTGGAGTCTGCTTATGTAAAAATCAGTAACAGCACCCATACGCCTTTACTGATATCCACTAAACAAAACCTAGTTCTTACGTTTTTTAGCTTACCTTTTTCATTTCGTCAACATAAGCAACCATGGCGTCTTCCTTGGTCATGTCACCCAAAGAATTCCAGGCATCCCTGAAAAATGAATCCAGAAGTATATAATGCAGGTTATGTATTTACTATACACACTACTGTACTATACACACACTGAAACAATCACATGCAAAAAAACAGCAGCAAAGGTTTACTGGCCATTTGACGTAATGTGATATCAGTATTTACACAATTATTCTTCACACCATATAATGTCCTATAAATGATTTATATTAGATCTGCATTTTCAGACATCAAATAGTTACCAGCCACAAATCAGGTAAAAAGTATATAAATCACCATTTGTATCGACCAACAGGATCCCAAAATGCAGGCCTCGGTATATTGCAAGGTCCTTGTGTTGCTTGTTTGTAAAAACTGTAGAACTTCAGCATCATTTCGTTGGATGGCTGGAAAGAGCCTAAAATGTAAATTTTACAGGAATTAAAAAAGGCGTTCCAACCTGGATTAAAAAAAAAAAAAAGTCAATAGCTACAAAATGCCACTAGACACTTACCTGTCCAGGGAGCCCACGATGTCGGCACCCCAGCTGATTTTCGGATCGGCTCTCGGGTGCTGCCGCCACCATCTGTGGTGAGGGAAACTGGCAGTGAAGCATTTTGGCTGCACAGCCGCTCCCCTACTGCGTTAAGGGCACTGCGCTTTCTTTCTGGCCCATCATCGGAGGAAGGGGGCAGAACTTCCGAGGGACGGTGCTGCGGGGGGGGGGGGGGGGGGGGGGGGGGTTGGACGATGATCAGCTGAGCTTCCACTTTTGGGTGGAACTCCGCTTTAAGGATAAAAGTTATGAATTAGAATCTCCATACATCTGCCCATTTCAGCTGGTACAATCTAAGCAAGGATAAGTGGTTCAGCTTAAAAAACATGGGCTGCCCACCAATAATATTGATTATATATGAACAAGGATTTAAACAAAAATATGGTGCAATTCTTCAGACAAAATAAAATCACTAGACTTCCACATTTTACACAACGATAAAATGTAGACGGGAAAGTCTCAATTTGGCTCACCTAAAAGCAATGGAGCAAACTTGGGTCCAAAATGCAGATTCCAGAGCTCATGCTTTCTTTATACGCCAGACAAAGTACAAAGGCCACAATCCACTGTCACCGCTTTACATGACTATCCAAAACCTTCCAAAGTTTAGCATAAAAGATATGTAGATAAAGGGCACACCACTCCCACAATACATGGAGCACGGGGAGTTCATGCATAGAAGGTGGTTGCTTAAACTCACTAAAATAGTCAAAGCGGAACTTTAGTTTTCTTTTTTCTTTTCAATTTGCTGCCTGTCAAAAAAGGAAACTTCCTCTTATTTTTTAATGTCCTATTTACCATTTTCACTGGGCTATCCTTAATAAGCGCACTCACCCCCCCATTAAATTCAGCAATGTTCTTTCACAATCCACGGCTCCACTGCCGCTGCCCTCTTCCTCTCTTAACCACTTGAAGACCAGGCTTTTTCTGGCACTTAGTATACATGTGAAAATCAGTTTATTTTTGCTTGAAAATTATCTAGTACCCTCAAACATAATATTTATTTTTTTATTTATTTTTAAAGTAGTGGCCCTAAAGGATAAATTGGTGGATTTTGCAATTTTTTTTTATGTCATATGGCATTTGCACAGTGGGTTTTTCAAACGCAATTTTTGGAGAAAAAAAATACACTTTTTTTGCAGTTAAATTTAAAACAAAAAAACAATACATTACCCAGTTTTTTTCGTAAGATATAAAAGATAATGTTACACCGAGTAGACAACATGTCATGCATTAAAATTGCGCAAGCCTGCACAGCATCAACAAACAGCGTTGTAAAAGCCTTTACAGGTTACCACCTTATATCTACAGAGGAGATCTAGTGCTAGAATTTGTGTTCATGATCTGACGTTCGCGGCGATACCTCACGTGTGGGACAATCGCCATTTCCGTGTGACCGAGACATGCCTTTGCGCAATTGATTTTATTTTTTTATCACTTTTATTGCTGTCACAAGGAATATAAATATTCTTGTCCTTCCAGCAATAGGCATGCGACAGGTACTCTTTATGGAGGGATATGGGGTCAATAAGACCCCAAATCCCTCCTTTGCACTTCAAAAACACCAAGAGTGCCGTTTTTGGATACTTTTGAAATTCAAAAAAATGCTGCCAATGACAGCCAGGTAAACCAGAAGTGATGTCATCGCTTCTGGGTCACCATAGCAGAGACCCGATCAAAGCCGATTCCGGGTTTGTATGGGTCTCAGGCCAGTAGCTCGGGTCTCCCAGTGGGATGGAAGAGCCCAAGAGAGCCACGGGAGGGGGAGGGGGCCTAGTTAAGTGCATGTCTTACCCATGGTTTTAATCATTTTTCAATTAAAATTGAGTTTTAATGAGCAACTTGGAGCTGTGATAGCTGCAAAACGTGGCTCTACAAAGTATTGACTTTAGAGGGGTGAGTAGTTATGCGCATTGACTTTTTCTGTTATTTTGCCATATTTGGGGGGGGTCTAAAAGACCCCAAATCCCTCCTTTGCACTTAAAAGTATTATGATCTCCAAAAACTGCGATTCTGTCTGAATACTGTCTTTTTTTTTTTTTTAAATTGGCACTATTGGCAGCAGAGTAAACTGGAAGCGACGTTGTGACATGGCTTCCGTGTTTTAACATAGGAGACTAGAGCAAAGCCGTTTCTGGCTTCGCACCGGTCTCAGTCTAGCTGGCAGAAGTGCCGGATCGTGAATCGGGTCTCCCGGTGGGACGGGAGGCCTGGGAAGAGCGGCGGAAGGCGGATGCCCCCTCCTGCTCCTTTAGGCTTTTAGCCGCATCGGTTATTACTAAAAAGCCGGACCGCCAGCTCCTAAAAAAAAAAAACCATGGTACTGGGGTGATGCCTGCAGCCACAGGCATCACCTCGGTATAACTCCAAGCCGAGGCCACATATGTGTGTACGGTTGGCACTAAGGAGTTAAAGAAAAGTGGGTGAAGAGGGCGATAGTCTGCTTTAAAAATTTTCATGTCACTGCAATACTTTGCTTATCCTAAGCACTGTCCCCCCAGCACTTCTGGTCATTTGGATTGAATTAGTGCAAGTGTCACCCAACCACCTTCCCAGACTGTCATGGTCATATTGCCTTGGTCTGGATCATCACACAGCCAAGGCTCACAGCACTCCTGGACTGAGTGGCGCTCATATGTCATTATCTGAATGCCACTTAGTCCAGAAGGAAGGCCAGTCCATCGCAGAAAAAAAAAATAAGGGAAGACCTGAGAGGGGCCTGAAAACTGGTATATACCAAGTTTGTTTTTCGGTATTTTTTATTTTTTTAAGAAATAAAGATCCTTCAGGGAGGGATAATGGTTGCAGGGTAAGTTGGAGTTCCACTTTAATGCAATCATTTTTACGTTGGAAAAAAGGTTTAGAGCCCTGGTGCCCAACCTGTTGCCCTTTGGTATATGATGTGTGGCCCTCCACAGTCTGTAGTGGGAACACTAATTAGGATAATAGCATTGATCTCTATTAGCCTCATGTAACATGCTCCCAGTTTCGGACTGTCTTCTGCAGCATATCCCCAGCCAACAATGTATCCTGTCCACACTCTCTGATCCTCATTTCCTCTATTAGACCCCTTTTACACTGGAGGCGTTTTTCAGGCGCTTTAGCGCTAAAAATAGCACCTAAAAAATGCCTCATCTGCAATCTCAGTGTGAAAGCCAGAGGGCTTTCATACTGGGGCGCTGCGCTGGCAGGACGTCAAAAAAGTCCTGCAAGCAGCTTCTTTGAGGCACTTTAGGAGCGGTGCATACACATACACATTGAAATAAATGGGCAGCGCCGCCGAAGCGCCTGCAAAGTGCCTCGGCAGTGGCGCTTTGCGGATGCTTTAAACCCTTTATTCGAGCCACTAGAGGGGGTGAAAAGCGCAGCAAAAACGATGTTAAAGTGCTGCCGATGCCTGGTCGCTGACAGTGTGAAAGGGGTCTAGGACCCCTTTCACACTGGGGCGCTTTGCAGGCGCTACAGCGCTAAAAATAGCGCCTGCAAAGTACCCTGAAAGAGCCGCTCCTGTCTCTTCAGTGTGAAAGCCCAAGGGCTTTCACATTGGGCCGGTGCGCTGGCAGGAGGGTAAAAAAAAAAAAAAATTCCTGTTAGCAGGATCTTTGGAGCGGTGTTTACACTCCGGCCACTACCACTCCTGCCCTTGAAATCAATGGGGCAGCGCGGCTATACCGCCAGCATAGCGCTGCTACAGCAGCGCTTTGCGGTGGTTTTAACCCTTTTTCGGCTGCTAGCAAGGGGGGTAAAACCGCCCCGCTAGTGGCCGAATACCGCCGCTAAAAATAGCACCGTTTTACCACCAACGCTGTTCCCACCCCAGTGTGAAAGGGGTCTTAGAGCTGCAGTTTATGACAGTCCTCGCAATCATTACATATAATGAACATTGCATGCAGCCTTTTGGTTATGTCGGGGGCCGCATGAGGCCTCCTTTAACTCATAAATTGACAACCACTGATTTAGAGCAATAGAACACTTTTCATAATACAGCAAAACATCAATTCATGCAAGTCTATACAAAATGAGGAACAATTACAGAGACTGACACATTTCATCCAAATAAAGGACCAATGGAAGCCAAGATGTAGTTCTTAAAGGGGCCCATTCCTTCACATATTAGGGGCAATAAAATTAGAAGGGTCATTTACCACCCCTACCCCAGTCCCAGGAGCATGTACACTCCAAGTATAACCTGTACTTCCAAGTATCATGAGCATGTGACAGCACTAGGAGCCTCATGATAGACCCAGTGCTGTCACAGGTGTGGCAAGGGAGCAAGCAAAGGGAAGTACAGTTTGCTATGAACAGGTAGAGAGGTAAGTGATCATTTTACCTTGTCCTGCATGGGTAAAGGAAGAATTCTATTACATGAACACCCATTTCTGCTCTATTCAGGCTATATGGCTACCCTCATGTGGATGCTGAATGCAAAGAGCACCCAACACCAGTGTTCCTCTGGCCATTATTATGGCTATGCAGATGTTGCTGGCAGGCCGCAAGACTTTAAAGTGAATCCAACAGGATTAAGGCCTGATGGCCGAAACACGTTTGTTTTTTTACTGTAGTTCACCTACATTTCTAAAACAATGTTTTAGCGGCCTTTCATGGCAATAGCCTTACTCCCTTTTTTGCATGAATCTCCAACACTCCTGGTGCTCAACCTGCGTCCCTCTGGTATATGATGTGCGGCCCTTGGACCTCAGCAGTCTGTATTGGAGAACACGGATTAGGGTATTAGAATTGATCTCTACTAGCCTCATGTAACATGTTCCCAGTTTTTGTATTGTCTTCTGCAGCATGTTGACATTCTCTGACCCTCATTTCCTTTATTAGGTCTCCAGTTACTGACAGTCCTCTAAAGCATTACATATGTTGATAATATGTGCGGCCCTTTGGTGAAGTCAGAGACTGCATTCGAGGCCACCCTTTAGCTCATAAGTTGACAACCACTGCCCAACACAGCCAGGCCTGTTATCTCCTGTAAAGTTTGGATCAGCATGGGTGGTGCTTGCCAAATGCTAATGCTCTTGCCAAGGGTCCCCCCTTTAGCCATTTAAGTAACCTGGATGTATAGATCTGAATATGCGGCTAGCCTATAGGTCTCCTCACTTTTTGGGCTTGATACAAAAACTTTTGAAAGGACAGTTCTCCAGTAATATTGGTTCCTATGAGCTGGATGTTGCCTTTGAGAGGACTTTCTTTTCTCTCACTTTTACACATATGCGCCTTTGCTTAATAATCACAAAAGCAATGTCAACGGATGGATTCTTACCATTTTTGGGTAAGCTTTGGATCACGCTCACAGCTGCTTCAAATCTTTTTTGGTGAAGTGGTTTTGTGTCTGCCATAATGGTGCTTGGAGTGAAGGTAAACCTGAGATCAAAATGCTGCACGACATAAAAGGAGATTAGAAACGGAGTACAAGGAGATCCTAACATCAGAAACATGCACAAATTTGCCAGGGAATTGTCCCCGGAGCTTATTGAAAGAGGTGAAGCTCTGCCAACTTCTGTCATCCAATCTTGTGTGACAAAACGTGCTGTTTTTTTTTCCCCCTTGCACATGGGTGCTATTCTTCTTAAAAGGAGAAGTTCACCTTTTTGGAATAAAATAAATAAGAAAACGCATATTTTATGCAAGTAAATACAGGTGTAACCTGTTCAGAAAGGTGAACTTATCCTTTAAAAGTAAAGTGAAATTTCACCAAGATTTCTTACATAGTGAACAGCTTACTTCCTTTAAGTAAATCAACCCAGATAACTGTGAAAAAAAAAAAAAAAAAGTGCACACGACCACTTTTTACTGTCAAACAGCCATAACAACCGCTTCCCTCCCCCCCACTTATCCAGGAAATTACATGGCCTCACATAATCAGGTGCATCATATTCAAGGATAAGCTGAACTCTCACACAATTTCAAACACGCATTTTCATGCACAGATGTCTATGGAAATCGCCCCTGAAGTTGCCAAAAGTAGTGCAGGACTTGGCAGCGTTGCACCAAAAGGGACAGCGCCGTTGCCGACAATAGGCTGCGATTTGAATCGTGCCGATGTGAACACGGGCTTAGGATCACATAGCATGGGCACATTTTCATTTACAACTACCAAGCAGCTTAAAGTGGTAGGAAACCGCTGCAATAAAAAATAAAAAAAAAACATAAATAAGAAGAACTTTCTCCTTCAAAATAATATAGCACATTATGAAATACTTACCTAACAAAGAAGCCCTCCAGCAGCTGAGAGGGCTTCCATCTGCCCCCAGTCTTTCTTCCAGGGTCGCGGACGTCACCCTCAGTTATGGCACAGTGCTCTGAAGGACCAGTACGGTATGCCGCACCATCAGAGCACATGCGCCGGTGATGTCACCAGCTGCATTCAAGGAGAATATCTCCTAAACACCACAAGTCTAGTGGTGTTTTACCTACAGGCAGTGGTGTAGCGTGGGTTGTCAGCACCCGGGGCAAGGCAAGTAATTTGCGCCCCCTAACCTGCGGACTTCTAGCACTCCTGAGTCCCTTCAAATACAATAGTACTGACCTACCTGATTCCTATACTGACCACTACACTAACCTACTTGATTTCAACACTGACCAACCTGATTACTTTACTGACCATTACACACTACACTGACCACTATACTATACTGTCCACTACACTGACCACTACACTACATTGTCCACTATACTACACTATACTGACCACCACACTACACTGACCACTATATTACAATACACTGACCTCCATACTAAACTACACTATACTGACCACTGTACTAACCACCATACTACACTGACCACTATACTGACCACCATACTACACTGTCCATTATACAACACTGACCACCACACTATACTGTCCACTACACTACACTGACCTCCATCCTAAACTACACTATACTGACCACTATACTAACCACTATACTAACCACTATACTACACTGACCACCACACTATACTGTCCACTATACTACACAGACTTCCATACTAAACTACACTGACCACAATACTGACCATTATACTACACAGCCTACACTATACTGTCCTGCATACAGTCTCTCTCTCCCACCCCCGCCAGTAACAAGACTCTCACAAGGGAGTCTCACTCACCTTCTTGTCCTGGCTGCATCGGTCCGGAGGAGGAGGAGGAGAAGACAGCGGCGGCTCACATTGTTTCTTCTCTCCCCCGCGCTCTGGCTGCTGCCATGTTCAGTGTTCAGCGCCCTGTGATTGGGCGAATGGGGGGTCATATGCGGAGGTGGGACTTCAGGAGTGATCGAGGATAGGCCAGCCCTACGCCTCACATGACCCCCCTACCCCCAATCACAGGGCGCCGAACACTTAACATGGCGGCCGAAGCGCAGGGGACACAGGAACTTGAAATTAGGAGGAGGCAGCCAGTGACACATACTGGCACCCCCCTAAATGTTGCGCCCGGGGCCACGGCACCCCCTGCACCCCCCACACTACGCCACTGCCTACAGGTAAGCCTTATTATAAGCTTATCTGTAGGAAAACAGAAAAACAAAAAACAAACACAAAGCGGGACTTTACTACTGCTCTAAAGTAGAACTAAAGGCAAACCTTTTTTTAAGCTTTGGAAAGAGGAGGGTTCTAGCCCGCAAGCTGATGGAGAAGGATCTGGGGGTTTTGGTAGATCATAAGCTCAATAATAACATGCAATGCCAAGCTGTGGTTTCCAAAGCAAGCAAAGTCCTTTCTTGTATTAAGAGAAGTATGGACTCCAGAGAGAGATATAATTTTGCCCCTGTACAAATCATTAGTAAGACCTCATCTGGAATATGCAGTTCAGTTTGGGCACCAGTTCTCAAAAAGGATATCGGGGAACTGGAGAAAGTGCAGAGAAGGGCAACCAAACTGATAAGAGGCATGGAGGAAAGATTAGTGGAACTGAATTTATTCTCTATTGAGAAGAGATTAAGGGGGGATATGATCACCATGTACAAATATATAAAAGGTCCATATAGTGAACTTGGTGTTGAGTTATTCACTTTACGGGCAACACAGAGGACAAGGGGGCACTCTATGTCTAGAGGAAAAGAGATTTCATCTCCAAATATGGAAAGGTTTCTTTACAGTAAGAGCTGTCAAAAAGGGGAATAGACTCCCTCCAGAGGTGGATCTGGCCAGCTCAGTAGATTGCTTTAAGAAAGGCCTGGATACTTTCCTAAATGTACATAATATAACTGGGTACTAACATTTATAGCAGGCATATGCAATTAGCAGACCTCCAGCTATTGCAGAACTACAAGTCCCATGAGGCATAGCAAGACACTACAGCCACAAGCATGACACCCAGAGGTATGATGGGACTTGTAGTTCTACAACAGCTGGAGGACAGCTAATTGCATATCCCTGATTTATAAGTAAAATTGATCCAGGGAAAATCCAATTGGCTCTCTGGGATCAGGAAGGAATTTTCTTCCCCTGCTGTAGCAAATTGGATCATGCTTTTCTGGGGGGGGGGGTTTCGCCTTCCTCCGGATCAACTGTGGGTATAGGATTGGGTATATGGGATTGTACGATTTTTTTTTTTTTTTTTTTTTTTTTTTTTTAATGGTTGAACTAGATGGACTTGTGTCTTTTTTCAACCTGACTATGTAAGTAGAGAGGGTGAATCTCCCTAACAGGGACACAGACAGCAATAAAAACCTAATAGGTGTTCTCCACTTTGTCTAAAAAAGGTTTTGCCTTCTATAAACTCTACAATGATCTTCTATTTGCTGCTATTTGGTCTGTTAATAAATCTATTTGAAGTGTTTTGTTATATCTGTTCCATAAGGACAAAATAATGGCTGTCAATCCTGCCAGGAATATTGTGAGCTGATACCTTCCTGTGAGCTCTGCCTGCGCTGTACTTTTATCAGTAGGGTCAAGCTTGCTTTTGTTCAAAACCAGGTCCAGGTTATTCCTGATCCAATGAGCTCTGGGTGGGGGATTCGCCTCTCCACGGCCCCATTTACACAAGACAGCGGGAATGCTCTGACATCATTGACCTAATATGGCGGATTCCCTGCCCTAAAACTGCTGTTAAATGGTTGTAAACCTGACATGAAATATGAGCAAATCATATCCCTCTATAGTGTGCGCTTGTCTCAATCCAGAGCACTGTCATTTCTGTCTTCTGTTTCAGTCCTCTGCTATCATCATGAATCACTTCTGACAAGTATTCCTGACACCAAAAGAAAAAAGGTGACAGGGGAGAAAACTCCAGCTGATTGACAGCCTCAGCTCTGTATCTGTGTGCAGGGGAGAGGCCTTCCATCCAATCAGCTCTCAGAGCTCTTCCCACTGAGCTCTGCGAGGTGTGACTTCAGCTCTCCTCCCTTTTTCCAAAATCTCAGAAAAGCTTTATAAATTCTGGAATTTGAACAGATGTAGAGAAGAGAATAATGCAGATAAACAGGTACAACTTATGTAAGAGGATTTCTTTCATGTCTGCATCACCGGCTAGCCACTTCACTGGAGATATTGAGGGTTTACATCTGGTTTAAAATAGGGGTGGGGATGCTCTGACATAATGGACCCAATAGGGTGGATTTCCCATTCCCCAGCTGACATTACAAAGGGGCGGAGATGCTTGTGACATCATCGATCTAATAAGATAGACTCCCGTTACAAAGGGGCAGGGATCCCAGACCAGCAGCTCATTGGACCAGGAATGACAGCCATCAGACCCAAACCCAGTTCTGAACAAACACAAACTCATCCTTATTTATAAGCAATGTTTCCAGGTCTCTATGGACTACAACCCCTTCCCCTCATGTTATGTAGATGAATAGGGGAGGTTTTCTGTAGTCCTGTCCTAGAGTGACAACACGGCTCCTCCATAGATACAGCACAGGGAGTGTTGTCACCCTAAAACAGGAAGTATGTTATTGGCAGGATCACCGGGGAAAAATAAAAAGGAAAAACTCTCGCCCTTTTACACCGAATGCAGTTGGACGCATTTTGAACTGTACTCCAACTGCATAGACAGACCCAAATCAAGGTAATGCTATGGGCATAGTCCACATCATTGCACTTTAAAAAAAAAAAAAAAAAAGGAAATGAAAAAGTAGTGCATACTGCATGTTTCAGCACCGTGCCCCTTTAGGGCCCATGCACACAACTGCGCCTTTTTGACTTAACGTGTACATGCATTTGAAGAGCGCTTGAATGTGTTTTGCATGCATTTAACATTGCGTTTGCAGGTCATTTTTCTAAACGTTTTTGGGCTTGGCTTTAAGGGGTTGTAAACCCTTAAGGTGAAAAACCTCCTGTGATGCAACAGCCCCCCCAGAGACCCCCCCCCTTTTTACTTACCTGAACCCGGTCTTTCCAGTGACGGGGAGAAGCTCACCAGCTCCAGACGCTTTCTCAGGTCCTGATTGGAAAAAGATAGCAGTGCAGCCATTGGCTCCCATTGCTGTCAATCAAATCCAATGAGCCTGGGGGCGGGGCAGAGTCCTGTTGTCTGTGTCAATAGACACAGCAGCAGGACACGAGAGCGTGGGTGCCCCGAGGAAGAGCGCTTCTCCGACGGGGGCACTCGAGAAGGAGGAGGAGTCAGGAGCGCTGCTGAGGGACCCCAGAAGAGGAGGTTTGGGGCCACTCTGTGCAAAACCAACTGCACAGGAGGGAAGTATGACAGGTTTGTTTAAAAAAAAAAAAAAAAAAAGTTAAAACAAAACAAACCTTTACATATCCTTTAAAGGGGTGCGGCGCATTAGAAGCGTGCTTGTAGAGCATTACCTGCACTTGTGGTGCAGAAAAATGCAGCACTCGACTTTTTTTTTTTACAACTGTGCTGAATTGCACTGCAATGATGTTAACTATGCCCATAGGATTACCTGGAGTTTGGGCTGTCTGTGCAGTTCAACATGCAGCAAACTGCGTTCGTTGTGAAAGGGCCCTAAAGCCAAGCCCAAAACACGTATAGAGGAAAAAAAAAAAAAAAAAATGCACAGCACACACAGATCAAAACGCACTCAAGGGCGCGTCAAGTGACTAACGCGTTTCAAATGCATGTAAAACATGCAGTCAAAAAGCCGTAGTTAGGGCCCATTCACATCAGTAAGGGCACATAAGGGCCCCCATCACACCAGATGCACAGAGATGCATTTTTGACCGCACGCCAACTGCATAGACAGCCCAAAATTCAGCTTATCCTATGGGCATAGTTCATACTGGTGCAGTGAAAAGGAACAACAAGCTGCAATTTTTTGGCACTGCAAATGCACAAAAAAAATGCACCGCAGTGCACATAAAAGTCCAAAGAAGACGGAAGTGACCTCCAAGGAGATGCAAGTTTGGGAAAAGTATACCGCATATGCACGTAAAAAAAAAAAAAAAATGCAACAAATGCAGGTCGTTGTGCATGCAAAAACGCACCGTTTCTGGTGTGACTGATCCCTAAAAAAAATTAAATTAAATAAAAAAAATGGAGAAAACGAGTACATGTAAGGACTGGTAAGCTACAATACAATACATCCCCCTTGTTGGGTGTATAGAATACACTTTAATGGTCACAACCATCCAGCTTCCATTATACAGAATTACCTGGGGGGAGGAGGGGGCCCCTGTCCTATGGGGGTGTTGCCCTCCTTTCCTCAGCCAGCCCTCTAATCCATATTAGAAGATATATATACACCGGGCTGCCAGGTGACAGCACTGCGATGGATACAAAGGTCGCCAGATGGGGCCCAGCATCGCACACACAGCCCGGTACCGAGTACAGGTGCCTCGGCCTCCCCCCCACACACCGAGCGGACACACACACCGCCAGTCACCTGTGATCGCAGCACCGGAGCCCGCAGCCTTCATCCTGGCCCCATCTGTCACGGCTCGCCGCACGGCATCATGGGAAGTGTAGTCCGCGGAGACCTGCGTAAACACGCTAACGCCCGCCCAACCCTGGTCCTTTTCTTTTACTTCTTCAACAACTTTATTGAAAGCGGTCTTTCCGTCAGCACAGCGAACTGTGCACCGCATTGAGCAGCACGTCATGTGACAGCAGCCATTTTGTACGCTGGGGATGGGCAGGGTTGTGTTTTTATTGTTTTGCTTGTCACAATTCTTGGATCAGTTAGTAAAATGTGAATAAAAGTAAAAAAAGGTATAAGCTCTTGTGGTCATAGGTGTGTGTGATTAGAGGGATTTTCCTGCACTTTCTGTACAGCTGAGGGGTAGAGAAGGGTGGAAAGTAGGGTTGCCACCTTCATAGTTGCCAACATTGCAAAAAAAATTTGTGGGACTTTTTTTGGCTGTAGGTGGAACCGTATAATAATTAGGGGGGGGCATGCGTTTGTAGGCGTGGCATAGCAATAAAAAAGAAAACTGCGACGCGCAAAGTGCATTATTTCTATTATTACATTGTAATATAAAATGAAATCATTCAACTCACCATAGTCGAATCAGTGGGATCCCTGAGCGTGTCACTAGCCACGTCGCCTGCCACCAGCAGAGTCCTTCCTTGCATCAGGTGCCCCCAGCAGAGTCTGTCCTTGCATCAGGTGTCCCTAGTAGAGTCTGTCCTTGTATCAGGTGCATTGCTGCCAACTGTCCCGGATTTCCCGGGACATTCCCGGGACTTGGACTTCATTCCCGGATTTGTGGTGTCCCGGGAAATGTCCCGAAAAATCCGGTTCCCGTTTTGAATCCGCCGCCGCTAGAGGTCGGAATGTCTCCGCCGGCCGCCATTTTGTTGAAGTTCAGGAAGACGGCTGGGGGGGGCTAGACGAAGCTTCTGCGTCGCCGCCCACCCCCTGCCCCGCTTCGCCTCGGCCCGCCCCGCTCCGCCTCGCCCCGCTCCGCCTCGGCCCGCCTCGCCCCGCCTCGGCCCGCCTACCCCCCGCCCCGCTGCCAGTCTGATATGGAAAGGGGCAGGGGTTCTAGGTGGGGGGGAGCGCGTGGGACACCTGAGGTGAGTTGGGGGGGGGCACTGTGGACACCTGATGTGAGTGGGGGGGGCACTGTGGACACCTGATGTGAGGGGGGGGCACTGGGGACACCTGATGTGAGTGGGGGGGGCACTGGTGACACCTGATGTGAGTGGGGGGGGCACTGGGGACTCCTGATGTGAGTGGGGGGGCACTGGGGACACCTGATGTGAGGGGGGGGCACTGGGGACACCTGATGTGAGGGGGGGGCACTGGGGACACCTGATGTGAGGGGGGGGCACTGGGTACACCTGATGTGAGGGGGGGGCACTGGGGACACCTGATGTGAGGGGGGGGGCACTGGGGACTCCTAATGTGAGGGGGAGCTCCGCCGGGGACACCTAATGTGAGGGGGAGCTCCGCCGGGGACACCTGATGTGAGGGGGGGCTCCGCTGGGGACACCTGATGTGAGGGGGGGCTCCGCCGGGGACTCCTGATGTGAGGGGGGCTCCGCCGGGGACTCCTGATGTGAGGGGGGGCTCCGCCGGGGACACCTGATGTGAGCGGTGGCTCCGCCGGGGACTCCTGATGTGAGGGGGGGCTCCGCCGGGGACTCCTGGTATGAGGGGGAGCTCCGCCGGGGACTCCTGATGTGAGGGGGGGCTCCGCCGGGGACTCCTGGTGTGAAGGGGGGCTCCGCCGGGGACTCCTGGTGTGAGGGGGGGCTCCGCTGGGGACATCTGATGCAAGGACGGACTCTGCTCGGACATCTGAAGCAAGGACGGACGGCTGGTGGCAGGCGACGTGGCTGGTGACACGCTCAGGGATCCCACTGATTCTGCATTATGGTGAGTTGAATGATTTCATTTTATATTACAATATAATAATAGAAATAATGCGCTTCAGTCATCCTGACACCATAACAACCATGGTGCCGGATTGATTGAAGTGCTAACACCAGGTGTTTGGAGTATCTTTATCTGCTGATTGTTAAACTTTCTAGAATACACATATTTCTATTGTGTAGGATCTAGGGCTGCTATCCCGTCATTTCCCTCTCTCTCCCCCTCTCTCCCCCTCTCCATCCCTCATTCATTTCAGACTCTAACCACACCCTCTAGAGCCACGCCCATTTAAGCCACGCCCACAATTTCGCGTAAACCATGCCCATTTTTCGCCGCACTTGTCTATTTTTGCTAGGCCACGCCTGCTGACGAATGCCCCGCCCCCTAATTATTGGACAGCTCCGCCTACAGCCACAAAAGTGTCCCACATTTTTTTTTTTACAATGTTGGCAACTATGCAGGTGCCCCCGGCAAAGTCCCTCCTTGCATCAGGTGCCCCCGGCAGAGTCCCTCCTTGCATCAGGTGCCCCCAGCAGAGTCCCTCCTTGCATCAGGTGCCCCCAGCAGAGTCCCTCCTTGCATCAGGTGCCCCCAGCAGAGTCCCTCCTTGCATCAGGTGCCCCCAGCAGAGTCTCTCCTTGCATCAGGTGCCCCCAGCAGAGTTAGTCTTTACACCAGGGTTCCCAGCCTCAGTCCTTAAATCAGTGTCCCAGGCAGAGCCATAGTTACCTCCCCTGTACATAGTTACCCCCTCCCCCTGTACATAGTTTCCCCTCTCCCCCTAGTTACCCCCCTGTACGTAGTTACCCCCCCTGTACGTAGTTACCCCCCCTGTACATAGTTACCCCCCCTGTACATAGTTACCCCCCCTGTACATAGTTACCCCCCTGTACATAGTTACCCCCCTGTACATAGTATCCCCCCTGTACATAGTTACCCCCACTGTACATAGTAACCCCTCCTGTAAATAGTTAACACCCCCGCCTGTAAATAGTTAACCCCCACTCCTGTATATAGTTAACCCTCCCCTCTCCTGTACATTGTTAACCCTCCCCCCTCCTGTATATAGTTAACCCCCCTACTGTATATAGTTAACCCTCCCCCTCCTGTATATAGTTAACCCCCCTCCTCCTCCTGTATATAGCTAACCCCCCCTCCTCCTCCTGTATATAGCTAACCCCCCCTCCTCCTCCTGTATATAGCTAACCCCCCTCCTCCTCCTGTATATAGCTAACCCCTCCCTCCTGTATATAGTTAACCCCCTCCTCCTGTATATAGCTAACCCCCCTCCTCCTGTATATAGATAACCCCCCTCCTGTATATAGTTACCCCCCTCCTCCTGTATATGGTTAACCCCCCTCCTGTACATTAAAGTTAAATTGCTGCAGAGACAAGAGCCAGTGGCGTCACTACAGCTGGTGTCACCCGGTGCGGAAAAAAATTGGTGTCACCCCCCCTCCACCAACTATGGTCCCCCTTCAGTACAGCCCCCCCTCCCTCAGTAAAGACCTCCCCCCACTAAGTACGGACCGCCCCTCCAGCAGTATAGATCCTCCTCCCTCAGTACAGACCCCCCCACTAAGTACAGACCCCCTCCATCAGTTTAGACCCCCCTCAGTACAGACCCCTCTCGCTCAATACAGACCCCCCTCAGTGCGGTCCCCCCATCTATCAGTATAGACCCCCTTAGTGCAGACCCCCCCTCCATCAGTGAAGACCCCCCTCCATCAGTGCAGACCCCCCTCAGTGCAGGCCCCCCTCAGTGCAGACCCCCCTCTATAAGTGTAGACCCCCCTCTATCAGTGGAGACCCCCCTCTATCAGTGCAGACCCCCCACAGTGCAGACCCCCTCTATCAGTGCAGACCCCCCCTCTATTAGTGCAGACCCCCCTCAGTGCAGACCCCCCCTCTATTAGTGCAGAACCCCCTCAGTGCAGATCCCCCTCTATTAGTGCAGACCCCCTTCAGTGCAGACCCCCCTCTATTAGTGCAGACCCCCTCAGTGTAGCCCCCCTCTATTAGTGCAGACCCCCCTCTATCAGTGCAGACCCCCCCTCTATTAGTGCAGACCCCCCTCAGTGCAGCCCCCCTCTATTAGTGCAGACCCCCTCAGTGCAGACCCCCCTCTATCAGTGCAGACCCCCCTCTATCAGTGCAGACCCCCCTCTATTAGTTCAGAACCTCCTCAGTGCAGCCCCCTCCCCTCTATTAGTGCAGGCCCCCCTCAGTGCAGACCACCCCCTCTATTAGTGCAGACCCCCCTCAGTGCAGACCCCCCTCTATTAGTGCAGAACCCCCTCAGTGCAGACCCCCCTCTATTAGTGCAGGCCCCCCTCAGTGCAGACCCCCCCTCTATTAGTGTAGACCCCCATCAATGCAGACCCCCCTCTATTAGTTCAGACCCCCTCAGTGCAGCCCCCCCTCTATTAGTGCAGACCCCCCTCAGTGCAGACTCCCCCCCCACTATCAGTGCAGACCCCCCTCTATTAGTGCAGGCCCCCCTCAGTGCAGACCACCCCCTCTATCAGTGTCAGTGCCAGTGCAGACCTTCCTCTCCCATAACGCCCCCCAAACACACGTCCAGGAACTCCAGGGGCGGCCGGTGTTCTGCCGCAAAAGTTCCCCTCGGCAAGTAAGGACCCCCCCCCCTGTACTGCGCAGACGCAGCAATTGCGCAGTATGAGCCGGCGGAAATAGCCGAACGAAGCTGAATAGCTGGGGAACTTTCTCGGCAAGACACCATCGCCGTGTGTTCAGTGGAGAGGGGAGGGGCCAATTCGTGCAGCTAAACAAGCCGATTCATTGGCTGCACGGATCGAGCCCCCTTCCTCTCTCCACTGAACACTAGGGGGAAGATCTAGCAGCGGCGCCGGCGGCCATTTTGCTGGAGCCAGCTGCTCCAAAAATTAAAAAAACAACATTCCGATTTTCCTGATGGAAATCCCGATTTGGGACAGCCTCCGATCGTGACGAGGGTCCCAAAATCGGGATTGTCCCGGGAAAATCGGGACTGTTGGCAACTATGCACCTTTTCTTCGAGCTAAACCCAAGCACTTTTGCAGCACAGGGAATTTTTTTTTTATTTTTGCAGTAAACACTATAGGATTATAACAGACCTTGGATACATTTGGGTGCCCCAAGGAGAGTGGTAATATAGCGCACAGAGCGTGCCTTGGCAAACAGTGGGTGTGGCCAAAGTGCTCTTGCTGACATTATCACCCCACCCTTCAGTCAAACCTGCCCCCAAAAAAGCTGCCCGCAGCTCCCGGACTGCAACAGATTTGTGTATGACTATCTTACTTGGGGAGCCACAGCCTGGTCTGAATAATGTGTCCGGGTTTCAGGTGGACTGGGGGAACAACGATATGTCTCCTCCCCCAGTTAGTCCCATCCCCCCTACAGTTAGAAACACACACTAGGGAACACATTTATACATCATTGTGTAATGTTGGTATAGAGTGAGTTGACATCGATTGTTACTAAAAAATCTTCATCTGTTATCTCCATGTTTTTCAACTCCAGGATTAGTTGTTTGCTATTCTTCAGATAGGATTTACCCTCTGGTACAAGTGCCTGTAGAAAAGTGTCTAAGTATTCCCCTAGCCTGGAAAATAGGGAGTCTATGCCACTTATTATGGGTCTGCCCGGTGGTTTTTCTTGGTTCTTATGAATCTTAGGGACATAATAAATAATTTGCGTTTTATCGGCTTCCGGAACTAGAAATTTTGCTTCTTTCTTGGATAGAATCCTCTTATCTTTTCCTTTTTGTACAAATGCTTTCAGTTTCTTCTCATATTCCCCTTTCGGGTTGCCCTTGAGTTTTTTTGTACGTATCCGCAACACTTAGCAACTTTTTCATCTCTTCTTCATAGTCTGTTTTTTTAATGATAACCAACCCCCCTCCTTTATCCGCCGGGCGGATGATAACTTCCTTCTTTTTCTCTATTTCCTTTATTGTTTTCCATATTTTCTCTTTTCTGAATTTCTTCACCTTTAAATTCTTTACATCTTCCTCCACCATTTTTTAAAAAATTTCCAAACTTTCATTATTTTTAGATTTGGGATTAAAAATGGAATTATTCCTTAATTG
The DNA here is from genome assembly GCF_042186555.1 of Aquarana catesbeiana. NCBI lineage: Eukaryota > Metazoa > Chordata > Amphibia > Anura > Ranidae > Aquarana > Aquarana catesbeiana. The sequence goes on along the minus strand of NC_133328.1, from coordinate 61,947,472 downwards.
GGTATGTTTAACCACTTGCTGCCCGCCCGCCGTCATATGACGGCAGGACGGTGCAGCTGTTGTTCTGGGCCGCCATCATATGACGGCGCAGCCTTCCAGGCAGCCCAGGGGGCGCGCGCCCGCCGCATCGCTCGGGTCCCGGTGCGCGTGCCTGGCGGCCGCGATGTCCACCGGGCACCCAAGATTGCCCGGTAACCGAGCAGGATCATGGATCTGTGTGTGTAAACACACAGATCCACGTCCTGTCAGATGGGAGGAGACCGATGGTGTGTTCCTTGTACAGAGGAACACCGATCGGTCTCCTCCCCTTGTGAATCCCCTCCCCCCACAGTTAGAATCACTCCCTAGCAACACATTAACCCCTACAGCGCCCCCTCCTGGTTAACCCCTTCATTGCCAGTCACATTTATACAGTAATCAATGCATTTTTATAGCACGGATCGCTGTATAAATGTGAATGGTCCCAAAAATGTGTCAAAATTGTCCGATGTGTCCGCCGCAATATCGCAGATCGCCGCCATTACTAGTAAAAAAAAAAAAAAAAATAATAAAAATGCTATAAATCTATCCCCTTATTTTGTAGACGCTATAACTTTTGCGCAAACCAATATATATACGCTTATTGCGATATTTTTTACCAAAAATATGTAGAAGAATACGTATCGGCCTTAAATGAGGAAAAAATTTGTTTAAAAAAAAAAAAATTTGGATACTTATTATAGCAAAAAGTAAAAAATGTTGTGTTTTTTCAAACTTGTCACTTTTGTTTTGTTTATAGCACAAGAAATAAAAAACGCAGGGGTGATCAAATACCACCAAAAGAAAGCTCTATTAGTGGGGAAAAAATGATAAAAATTTCATTTGGGTACAGTGTAGTATGACCGCGCAATTGTTATTCAAAATGCGACAGCACTGAAAGCTGAAAATTGGCTTGGGCAGGAAGGGGGTGAAAATGCCCAGTATGGAAGTAGTTAAACTCTGTATCAACTATTTTTCTTTGAGGGATTTGTTTTGATGCAAAAAACTTTTTTATGTTTAGTTTCCTAATAAATTTCTATAGGTCAATGTACACTTCGAACTTGTCTAGATCTTTATCTGGAGCAAATTTCAGGTTTAATACCTGCATTTCTTCCTCATTGAAATTGATATCAGTTGGATTAAAAATATCGTTCCCTAGTATTGTCGCCTTCTTTTTCTTTGTCCCCCCTTGTTTACCTCTAGTCCGCTTTCTCTTTCCCATCTTTGGGGTCTCTGGGGGGTTTCTTGCCTGTCCCCCTGATGGGGTCTTCCGTAATACCAGTTGACTTCTCCTTGTTCTGGGTAGTCGGTCCTCTGATGTCCCTGTGTGTTGTATCCTCCATGGTTCCTTCGTGGTCCCCAATTTTGATAATAATTTCTTTGGGGTCTTTCTCCCCATTGTGGTCTTTGTGGTCCGAAACCCCCTCTTGTTCTTGGGGGTCTCCCCCTGTTCCCTCTGGGAAAAAAATCAATCCTTTGTTGTGGTTCGTTTTGAGGGTAACCATGATTGATATGTCTAGGGGGAGAGTACCTGTTGGGATGCCTCTGAAACCTTGGTGTTCTCTGAGCATTCCCATGATGGTACTCATTCGGTAATCGCTCTTGATTTCTCTGATCTCTGTATGTGGGAGTTCTTTCACCTACTCCACATGTGGGGCTTCTTTCATTCCTTGTTGCAGGTCTGGGGGTTTCTGCTGTCTGTGGTCTGATTTCATTCCATCCTATTGTTTCTCTTTCTAATGAAGGGTCCCTAGAGTCTTCTATCATAGAGATGTTATTATCTTCCTCCAGATAATTGACATCTGCCTGCCATTTGTAAACCTGTTGATTCCTATTATCTAGTAGTACATCTCTGCGGAATTTCTTTGTTTCTTTTGTTGTATTTCCTTATCATATGTTTTAATTACTTCTTGAAGGTTAGTTTCCTTCTCCTGAAATTCATTGGAATCAGCAAATGGGAGGAGTTGTTCTCTTAGGAGTTGTACTTCTGTTTCTATGTTTTTTAATTTGTATTGTCTCCTAATGAATATTCTCTGCAGAAAAACCTATACCATTCATCCATGATTAGACCTTTATCATTAACCTCATCATTTGGTGAGACATTCCACCTGAGCCTTCTGGGTGTAATTTTCTCTGCAACATACATCTGGCTATGTCCCACCACACCCTTAATTGCTTCTCCGTACTATGTTTTAATTATTTACACAAACTATCCATGTCCTGTTTGTTTACCACACTTGTAGGATTGAAGACTTCTACCAGATTTACAGTTCTGGTGTTCATATACTTAAAAATGTCCATAGCTGCAGGATGTATTTGATACCCCTAGAGGTGTCAAAGGAAATAGTAAAAAAATTATTAGACCCCCGCGCTTATGGTGAAAATGAAAAATGAGGAGCTGCAGCCTCTATCAATAAATTCACCCTAGGGTGAATCTAGAAGAAATGTGAAAAAGAGTGGATAGGTATGGCGCTGCTCTTATTAAGAGGTGACCTACAACCTCTAAATACTTGAGGGGTGTGTGTCACGGATGAATTTAGTGCAAAAAGTGACAATAAAAGTGCAGAAAATAAATATTTGTATATTCACAAAAATGCGCAAAAAAAAATCCTACTGTGTAAACTTCCTAATCACTTTATGCGACTTGCTGCGATTTTCTGCCTTTTTTGCATTTTTTGCATTTTTGAATGATGAAGGCATGTATAAATGCACTTTACATAATTTTTTAGCAATTTTTAGCAGTTTTCTAGCATTTTTTTGCAACTTTTTGCATTTTTTGCATTTTTTTATCACAATAATACCCTCTTTTCTCTTATGTCCACCTTCAGATGTCACTATACATCCTCTAACATAATTTTTTTACCTCTAGTCCAGCACAATACCATAATGCAATTATATTTCTTACCCATTTTCTAACTTAAATTTAATTTTGTATTATTGTATATTATGATATGTATTTTGGTATTATGCGGTGTGTCCGTTACAACTTGGAGTTAAGTAGTCCTTTTAAAATTATCCCTCGTCATGTTGCGGAGTAGTGTTGTCTATTGGTATTTTACTACACTACTAGCAATAGCATTAGCCATGCCGAAGCCTGGACTAACCAAAAATGGCTGCGGTCACATGGCCATCAATTTAGGACACACCTCATACCATATAAAAACCGGATGGTGTAGCAGGATGGCACCGCTCCAGATGACGTCCCATTGAGGAAACGCGTAGGGTGGGACTATACAGCATCATTGCATCACTTCCGGTTTCAAGCCGTGGAGCGCAGATCACTCTGGTTTCCTGTTTTTAAACACTGTTTTTGCTTTTAATGATTTTTATTAAATGTGAGTACCCATCAGTATTATTAATACATTTTTGGATATTTGTATGGTATCACACTATGGAGTCTCTTTCCTCTCTACATGTGGGCAACACCTAAGAGGTTAACAGTGAGGAGACCACTTACATCGCAGACAAGGAGGCACTTGGAGAATACAGGACAGGAAGTTTCCTCCCACTCCACAGGCTGCACAGTGGCTCATACTGTGAAGGTGAAATACCTCCTTGTGGGGTGAATAATAGCGGTGAGTGCATTTCTTATGGGGCACTGTTTTCCAAGAAGCACAGAATAATTTGAAAGAGCACATTGTCACTTTATTGGACTTTTTTTTTTTTTTTTTTAATACACCAGGGTTTAAGCGACGTTATATGCATATTTCTGAACCCAGTTTAACAGCAACAATATACACCAGTCATATATGTTGGATTTTTTTGCACAGAAATGTCACTTTGAATTGCAGGTTTTGCACAGGATTGTGTTTATTTTACTTTATTTTGTTTGAACATAACAATATGTATTATGTATAAGCGGTTAGGAAGTTTACACAGTAGGATTTTTTTGTGGATTTTTGTGAATATACAAATATTTATTTTCTGCACTTTTATTGTCACTTTTTGCACTAAATGCACCCGTGACACACACCCCTCAAGTATTTAGAGGTTGTAGGTCACCTCTTAATAAGAGCAGCGCCATACCTATCCCCTCTTTTTCACATTGATTTGAGAGGGGTATACAATCTCGTGAGGATCAAGGAGAGCGACAAATGGAAAACTGCATTTCATACCAGAACTGGCCATTATGAATACCTTGTAATGCTGTTTGGTTTTTGCAACGCTCCAGCTGTTTTCCAGGAAGTTATCAATGATGTCTTCCGAGATTTGTTGCAGCTATGTGTGGTGGTTTATCTTGACGATATCCCCATATTTTCCAACCATCACATAGATGTCCGCTGTGCGCTTCAGAAACTAAGAGAGAACAATCTCTATTGTAAATTGGAGAAGTGCGAATTCCATTATGAACAGGTTAAATTCCTGGGTTATGTATTTTCCAATGCTGGTTTTTCGATGGACCCAGAGAAACTTTCAGCAGTCCTACAGTGGCCCCAACCCATGGGTTTACGTCCTCTGCAGGGTTTTCTTGGCTTTGCCAACTATTATTGGAAGTTTATTCGTAACTTCTCGTCTCTGGTCAAGCCCCTGACTGATATGACCAGAAAGGACGGTAACCCACAGAGTTGGTCTCCGGAGTCCATTAAGGCCTTTGAGAGTCTCAAGGCTGCCTTTGTTTCTGCTTCTTTGTTAGCACATCCTAATCCTACGTTACCTTTTATCCTTGAGGTTGATGCTTCTGAGACTGGAGTTGGCGCCCTTCTGTCTCAACGTCCTACCTCTGTGATTCCTCCTGATCATATTCTGGATACGGTTCGCACCAGTCTCACTTCTCCTTTGAGTGACAAAATTCTTGCTGCTCAGGTCCATGCTCCTCTTGAGAAACTTTGTGACCGTTGCTTTGTCCCAGAGAGTGTCCGTACTGCCGTGCTCCAGACTTACCATTCTCCCAAGGCTGCTGGCCACCCTGTGAAGAATCAACTCTTTTGGGCCATTTCCCAACAATTCTGGTGTCCTTGTCTACGTGCTGATGTAACCGCCTTCATAGCTGCCTGTGCTGTGTGTGCTCAGAGTAATGCCCCGTACACACGGCCGGACTTTGTTCAGACATTCCGACAACAAAATCATAGGATTTTTTCCGACGGATGTTGGCTCAAACTTGTCTTGCATACACACGGTCACACAAAGTTGTCAGAAAATCTGATCGTTCTAAACGCGGTGACGTAAAACACGTACGTCGGGACTATAAACGGGGCAGTGGCCAATAGCTTTCATCTCTTTATTTATTCTGAGCATGCGTGGCACTTTGTCCGTCGGATTTGTGTACACACGATCGGAATTTCCGACAACGGATTTTGTTGTCGGAAAATTTTATATCCTGCTCTCAAACTTTGTGTGTCGGAAAATCCGATGGAAAATGTGTGATGGAGCCTACACACGGTCGGAATTTCCGACAACAAGGTCCTATCACACATTTTCCGTCGGAAAATCCGACCGTGTGTACGGGGCATAAGACACCACAACACCTTCCAGTGGGCCTCCTGCAACCCATACCCAATGGAGAGAGGCCCTGGACCCACCTGTCTATGGATTTCATTGTGGAGTTACCCAACTCCCAGGGCAACACAGTTATCCTTATGGTGGTTGACCGATTCTTGAAAATGTCTCCTTGTATTCCACTTAAGAAGTTGCCCACTTCTAAGGGACTGGCTTCCATTTTTGCTTGGTAGATCTTTCGCTTACATGGGCTACCCAAGGTGATTGTCTCGGACAGGGGTAGTCAGTTTGTGTCCTGGTTCTGGCGAGCCTTTTGTGCACAGTTGGGAATTTAGTTTGCTTTCTCCTTTGTGTATCACCCGCAGTCTAATGGGGCAGCAGAACGAGCCAATCAGTCCTTGGAGCAATTGCTATGTTGCTATATTTCTGACCATTATAACAACTGGTCAGACCTCTTACCATGGGCAGAGTTTGCTCACAATAGTGCCTTGAATTCTGCTTCCCAATTGTCCCCGGGGTCTGGCTGTCATCTCGCAACCTCCGACTTCATGTTCCCTCACTGAAGTTCGCACCTCGGTTTATTGGGCTTTTCCATATTCTTCGCAGGATTAACCCAGTGGCTTACGCATTAGACCTTCCTTCTAATATGCATATCTCAAATGTATTTCATGTCTCCTTATTAAAACCTTTGGTCAGCAGCCGCTTTACCACCTCGGTGCCACGTTCTCACCCTGTACAGGTTGAGAACCATGAGGAGTATGAAGTACAGTGCATTGTTGACTCCCGTAGGTTCCATGGGCCCATACAGTAACTGGTGCATTGGAAAGAATACGGTCCGGAGGAACGCTCTTGGATCTCATCCTCGGACGTACATGCCCCTGTCCTCCTCCATGATTTCTTTAGAAGTTTTCCCCTCAAGCCTGATGGTCTCCGAGGGGGAGGGGTTGTTGAGGAGGGGGCACTGTCAGGGCTGTGCTCAGCCCTTCCTTCCTCTGATCTGGCCGCTCAGTTGTCGGCTAATTGCCAGCTCCTATCTCTCCACAGTGACTCACCTGTTGATGATATCCTGCTCGTCAGTCCTGTCTACTTAAGCCATCCAGCCCAGATGATCTCTGCCTTCACCTTGGTCAACATCACAGAGACTATCTTCCACGTTCCTGTTAAAGACTTGCTTGGCTAACATTCCTTCTTGCTCCAGATCCTGCTTGCTGTTCCACTACGCTGATCTCTGGCTTCCTGACATTCTGGCTTGTCTAACTATCCGTTCTGGTTACCAAACTTTATTTATTAACTCTATTCTAAGTTACCTTGGCATAGTAATTATACTGTCTAGCAGACTGTGTCTGAATCTACCTTCTGTGTGTTCATTTATGCTCAAACCACCATTTCTTCTAACCCGTACCAGCACACTGAGTTAATTTGCCACTAAACGGTCTTGTGTGTATTTCCTGGTACTAACTCCCATTTGAGTTAAAGTATGCTGTACAACCCCACTGCTGGCAGCCTGTCAAATTCTATGAGAGCCTAGCAGCTGCTGCGCTAGCAGTACGAATGTTTAGGCCTCATTCACACAGACATATCTGTCCAAACACCCATGTGAAGGGCTGTTGTTTGACCGCACGAAATGCACAGGTGTTCTGTGCATCTGGGTGCAGACAGTATCATTCAAGTCTACTGGGACGCAGTGATTGCACGAACATAACCCCAGGTCCCAATTTGACAGCCATGGTGGTAAGTACACCTGTGTATATGAGGCCTTAAGGCAGTATGTGCCCAGAGAAGAATACCCAGAACGCAAGAAGTCTGCATTCCAGGCATTCGTTCTTGGGCACATACTGCCCTAAACATGTGTATTAGTGCACCAACCAGCCATAGCATCTGTCGGCCTCTCATAGAGTTTGGCAGACTGCCGGCATCAGAGCTGGATGGTGCACCTGTGCCCTCCACCTGCAGCTAAACAGCAGGGCCCCATGCAGCCGGTCTAAATGCACAATGCTAAGTATCATTCATCCCATTCTCTGCAAGGCCAGAGTGTCCTGAGCATCATCAACCAACCCTTGACTCACAGGAGAATACTGGAGAGAGAGGAACCACATCACACGGCTCCATTCTCTGCAGCATTTAGAAATGCCAACTATTGGAGAAAAATGGGGACCTGTGACATCCTGTGGCCAGACTGAAAAATACCTGTGTTCCTGTAGTGACATATGAATGTGGCAGAGGGAAAACTGAAAAGTCTGAATTCTTTTGAGGCAGCCACTGTATGTCTTCCCTACGAATAGGCTGGCGTCAGGGCACGTCAGCATATCACTTCTCCCCTTTCCTGGGTCACACGCGTAATTCAACAAATTTACACATATTTAGCTGTTTCCCTGGAATTATAATTACTGAAAGATCACAAGATGCAAATAATGTGTAAATCAACAATTCTGTTTTTTTGAATATGTGGGACAGTTGGCACAAACCTTGCATATACATCCTTATAGAGCCTATTGTTCCATCAAAAGATGAATGAAAAAAAAGAAAATGTTGCAAATTATCCCACCCCCCCCAATCTAAACAGCCAGGATGGAGGAATCTCTCTGCCGGCTATTTTATTCTGACAGCCAACACCAACGACACATGATTGGATACAGTCACTGTTTGACCAACATTTTTCCACCTGGCTCCTTTGATTTCCACATCAGAGGATATGGGGTGGTAGGGTGCTGACAGGGCCACAAAAAACTCAAATTGTAGCTGGTTCCATGTATGGCCAGACTTATAAAAATGTGCCATTCATAATTCTGTTCATCTGACAGATCAAATAAACATTATGGATATAAGGAAGAAAGGAGATATTGGTCCTAGAAGGAGAGCAGTAAGAGAAAGGTACATCATGATGTGTAATTTCCCAATCACAAACGGATTAGAATCATATAATATGATCAGTGGTTTGGGAGATGGTCCAGGAGCCTCTAAAATGAGCCGTACAAGGTTTCTGTGTAATGTAGCCAAGCTGTCTCCTTTTCTAGATGAAATAAATGATTTAAGGGAAATGACAAGCATCTTCTCAGAAGACTTAACCACTTCATTACCTCTTCATGGAGTAATTCTACCTCCTCTCCAATATTGTGCTTCTTCACTTCACTGGTTTCTAGAGCGCCTGGTTTGGCAGCCTCCACAGTGTTCACAGGAACCCCATTGTACAGAAATGCCCGCTAAAGATCGCACACATTTTTCACTAGCAGTTCACAGATCATCATCAATAACATCAGAAATAATGAATAAATATAGTTATAGTAGCAAATAATGTATGGGTAGACAATTAATATTAAAAGTGACTCTTCACTCATTTTAATGGACTTGTTCGCTTCCGGCTCCCCCCCCCCTTACATATTTGGACAATGTTTTCTGAATTTAGAGACATTTCTTACCTTTTTGGGCTTTTTCACACTAGGGGTTAAGAGGCGCTAAAACCCCGCAGTTGAGACATGTTTTTACCGCAGCCCAACTGCTCCCCCTTTAGCTGCAGAGGCAGCTGACAGGGGTGCCCACAGGCCCAAGCAAAGCATCCCGGCAGGAATTATACCTCCTGTCATTTTTGTTGAGCATAGCGCCCGCCTTGTGCGACCTATTCAAATGAATTTGGCCAATCTGCAAGTGGCCCATGCGGCACGCTAGCGCAGGGTTAAAGCAGGCAGTGAACAAGCGATACAACACCTCGTCACCACCTGTCAGATGCTCTCTGGAGATCGATCTGAACGCTCACTCTTCAGAGACCAAAGCAAGCGTGAATGAGCCTCTTTTGCGCTGCAGTCAAGCATTTTCTGCTTCCTCGCCTAGGCAAGAATGACATAGGGCCCCATCTGCTGCTTCCGGGGATGTTCAGATCACATATCTATGGAGGCAGTGTTTTACTGAGGGCCGCATGCGGATGATGAGAATTCCGTGTATGCACAGACATGAGGCCACTCTCTGCCAGGTATTTGGGAACAGCTCCTACACATCAGCACTCTGTGCATGCAACTCTTTTGTGGGTGGCTGTATGTGTTTCTGATAAAGGGGTACCCCTCGAAGTGACTACAAGTATCTGCGCCTAATAGTCAGTGTTAGCTGGCTATCGTTGGGGCCCTTTTAGGTGGTGCACGTGAAGCTGTCCTTTTAAGAGTGTGCAATGAATGGCTGATGGACTGCCAGTGCTAAGTAAGGAGCAGCCTTTATTGCATTAACTGTGGACAGTAAGGAATTTGTAGTTCCGCTCACTACTCCTGGCATGTAACAGGACCAGTCGAATACTCTTGGTGGCTAGTTGTCCCAGAGTTCTCAGTCATCGCAATCAGAACCTCACAAGGCTTAGTTTCTCAGCTCTGGCACTCACAATCCTCAGTCTCTCAGCTCAGCTCTGTTCCTCAGGGCACAGCAACTCTCTCCCTGAAGCTAAGTCTCTTCACAGAAACCAGAACCCAGTAGCATGTCCGTCCACTCTTGCCCCCCAGCACTAGCCTGCCCCAAGCTCTCATAATTTGCCTGGGAGAAGTTCTGGTCTCTCCTCCTCTGTGGTGAAGGAAATATTGAGTAATAAAGTCTGCAGCTTCATTATACTCCATTAACTTTGACACTATTGTGCAGCGCCCCTTTAAGGACTACAGTTCAGTTCCCAGAATCCTTAGCATCTGCATAGTAAATCCTTCTTCTCTCTGATTGGCTCAGGCCTTCTGCTGCCAGGAGGGAGGGGGAGTGGAAGCGAGTGGGGTGCTTCATACAGAGCTGCTCCGATGCTCACACAGCAGGGAAGCTCAGGGTGAGAGGGGTGGGGAGGGGTGGGGGAGGGATGAGCGGGGGAAGATCACACAGCTGGCAGCAGCACCCGACTAAAGGGGAATGTATGTTATTATGGTCAATGTGCTGTGCTAAAAAATGCTGAAAGTTGGTTTAAAAAAATGTATGCCATTGCTGTATGTTGTGATTTTTCCACATTAATATCAAAACCACTGTTTTTAATTTTAAAATAATAATTATTATAATGTTAAAAAAATCATATCTATGGCATGGTTTAAATTAAATTTAAAAAAAAACAGCTCTGGCTGCAATACTCATCTCTTCTCTGGTGATGTCTCTGCCCCCCCCCCCCAGTAATTCCATTCCACCAATAGAGATCCTCAGCCTTCTGGGTTTAATGACCCTAGCTATTGTTCAGCCATCACTAGAGGTCATCACTATAGACCCAAAGAGCCCAAGGGTGCAAGGGTGAGCCTGGAGTTGCGCTTTTGCACATGGGTCGCCTGAGGCCATTCAGTGTAACTGTAGCCATATTTCTTCCATCCAGGCAGCCCAGGTGCAATGTACAGCCTATCAGTAACATGAATGGCTGTGTGCTGCTGTACTTGTATATATGGCAGCATTCTGATAAATGCAAGTACGGAATATGTTGGTAAAAATAAAAAAAATAAAAAGGTGGGGGGAGGCTTGAAACCTTTGTCAGTCTTTTATTGCTACACATATAGATTTCCCACATTTAGTCCATGGATTGAACAAGGAAAGTAAATGGATTCTTCCATCCGTTCTTTAAAGCGTGGATGGAGTCATTTCATCTGCTGGCTATGGCATTCATACAGCTGCAGCACCCATGGCTTCCTGAATACCCATGTAGTGACAGCATCTGTTTGCATATAGTCACCATTCGGCTGACAATTTTCCACTCAGCTCCTTCATTTTGCAGTCAAATTTTTTTTGAGCTAGGTGGTACCAACAGGGCCATTGCAGCTTAAACCTCAGCCGATTCAGCTTTGAGATTATTCAGAATAAATTGATATAAAATTAATTGAGGTACAGTGTTAGATGACTAAGTAATTGTCAGTCAAACTATCACAGCACTGAACGCTAAAAATGGCCTGGTAATGAAGGGATTTTACACCACTTGTAGACCTTCCATAGTATATAAATGTCTTGAGAAATCTAAATAATTTGGGGTATTTTTTTACAAGCAGTATGTTTTTTGTTTTTTTTTCTTTTCTGTTTATCTTGGTAAAATAAGTACAAATGCAGTACTGCAGCCTTGTTAATGCAGACCACAAGTAGATTATGGGATATATTTGTTATCCCTCACAACAATAATGGTTTTTATTAGAAGATTGCATCTCTTGACATTTAATATTTGCCTGAATTAAAAATCCTCAGATGTCTTATCGCATTGTTTTGATACCATTTCTTACTTGTTCATGCTTATGGATATGTATAATAACTGCAGCACTATGTGCAGACAAATATGCTGCTTTCTGTGTACTTTTTCTTGTATTCTTTTTGTTCTGTTTGGTTTGTTGTATGTAAAAGCATAAAACCTAGTTATCCGGGAAAAAAAAAAAAAGATTATGAGATATGATCTCATTTGAACAAACCTGTAAACAAAAATTATTTCCTGTTATACCCAAATAGCCCCTAATTATTTCTAACAAACTCCCAATAAACCCCCACCCCCCTTCTCACTATATCTAACTTTGGTTTTTTTGGGGGGTTGGGGGGGGGGGTTATTTTTACTGTTACCACACAAATATTTAATTGTGTTTATTCCAAAGCCCATAATAGACTAAATTCTATTTATTTAATTGTACTTTTATTTTACTGCAAAATAACTTCATCATGCATTCGTTGCAACAGCAACATAATTTTTGGGGAAAAATAGGTCAAGCAACAAAATAAAAATTACAGTAAAAAAACTGCACTATTATGGTTCTTACAGTCGGAGTACAGTCCATACAATGCACGCATTTACATGCCTATAAACACATAAATGTCCATTTATATGCGTGGAAAAATTCCAGAATGATTCTTCTATCTTGCGGAATCAAAGGGGGTGTGATTTAGAGGCGTAATAACTAATCAGTAATGCAGATGTTTATATTTTTTACTTTACTGTTGCTAGTTTACATATATTTATGGGCCTGTGTGTACAGGCTCATTGAAAGCAATGGGTTGCATTCAAATCAATTTAAAAAAAACTGAACACCTACAAACATTGCCTTTTTAGAGACCATGTGCACAATCTTTTAAAACTATAACTATACGGTGTATTTTTTTATCTCTTATTGTCTTTATAAAACATAGAAAATAAAATAGATTGTGTATAACACACCCAAACAATGTAAAGCGCTGCACAAGCGGTTGGCGCTATATAAATCCTGTGTAATAATAATAGCAATGTCTTGTTTTACCACCAAACTAAAATGATAAGCACACTGTGGTTGTATTACATTTAAAGGCAGAAAAAATCACTTCTGTGAGCCATGTATTACCATTTTTTTTTTCACACATTTTATGATCAGTCTCATCTGTCCTGCACTTTGTACAGACAATCCAAGAGTTTCTGGATGGTTGACATCAAATAGGAGTAGTCATGCAAATTCATGTATATATGGTTATCAGAGACCTGACATAGTCCAATAGTCCAATAGCTCCCAACTGTCCCTGATTTGGAGGGACTGTCCCTCTGTCCCTCTTTCCCCCTCATTTGTCCCTCATTTTGGTCTGATCCATATAATTGTATATAAAATGCACTTTTTATCCTTCAAAAAGCGTTTCATAGCGCTAAACCTTTCGTCCAATTTCTAAATTGCTGCATTTGTACATTTTAAATATATATATATATATATATATATATATATATATATATATATATATATATATATATATATATATATATATATATATATATATATATATATATGGGAAGAGTAGTGGTAAAAAAAAAGCCCTTGTGGACTTAACCACTTACGGACCGCCCGTCGTCGTTATACGTCGGTACTTTGAAGAGGAATATCGTTGTTATGGCAGCAGCTAGCTGCCATGACCCCGGTATCCTCTTCTTCAGCATGCGGTCCACTTTCAGATAAAAGTGGTCTCTGCGATGGATTCGCCGCAAGATCACTTTTATCGGTGGCGGGAGAGGGCCCCCTCCTCCTGCCACGCTCGGGTGCTCTGTGCCGCTTACCGGAGCCGTCAGTAGCAGCAGAGGCGATCGCGCCCTCTTGCTGGCTTGGCATGGAGACGAGTGAGGGGAAGATAGCCCCCACCCGTCTCCATATCATTGCAGGGTGGAAGCGAAGTCAAAACGTCACTTCCGCCCATAGCTCTTAAAGGGACATTTTTTTTCAAATGACAACATTTTTTAAAATTTTTTTGTACTACATTTTAGAGTAAATATGAGATCTGAGGTCTTTTTGACCCCAGATCTCATATTTAAGAGGTCCTGTCATGTTTTTTTTCTATTACAAGGGATGTTTACATTCCTTGTAAAAGGAATAAAAGTGACACATATTTTTTTTTTTTTAAAGAATAGTGTAAAAATAAAAAATAAAAGGTAAAATAAATAAGAAAAAAAATAAAAATGTTAAACATGCCCCCTCCCGCCGAGCTTGCATGCAGAAGCAAACGCATACGTGAGTAGCGCCCGCATATGGAAACGGTGTTCAAATCACACATGTGAGGTATCGCAGCGATCGGTAGAGCAAGAGAAAAAATTTCCAGCTCTCCTCTGTAACTCAAAACATGCAACCTGCAGAATTTTTTAAACGTTGCCTATGGAGATTTTTAAGGGTAAGAGTTTGTCGCCATTCCACGAGCAGGCGCAATTTTGAAGCGTGACATGTTGGGTATCAATTTACTCAGCGTAACATTATCTTTCACAATATAAAAAAAAATTGGGCTAACTTTACTGTTATCTTATTTTTTTTTTTCAAAAAAGTGTATTTTTCCCAAAGTGCGCTTGTAAGACGATGCGCAATAACGGTGTGACAGAAAGTATTGCAAGAAAAAAAAAAAAGTTTTTTAACTTGTAAACAACAAATCTCAGAAAGAGGCTCAGTCCTTAAATGGTTAATTAACCCTTTTTTTGTTAATTCTCCTTTAAGGGGGTGTGGCCGGGGGGCGTGTCCTATGCTTACATACATTTATTAGTAGGTGTCCCTCATTCCTATCGCAAAATGTTGGGAGGTATGCAATACTATAAAAGCTGTCTAACAGAAGGGTTGCAGTTTTTATAAAATTATAATATTACAGGTTCAGACACAAAAAATGATAATCGGTGTTCTACCTCCATTTCACAACCAGCAAAGCAACATAATTCGCTCTTTACGGCTGCAGTAGCCCTTTTCCAATCAATCTACTTGTAGATACTGTAATTTCACACGTCACCAGGAGGTGTCGCCAGCTTTCTGTTTTCTATTATTTCTTCTTCACTACAGTATTGTACATTTATAGCATCATTTTTATGCATACTTAAATCCTTCATCCTAACAAATGTAACAGTTATCTCACGTACTTCAGCCCCGGAAGGATTTGCCACCTTAATGACCAGGCCATTTTTTGTGATACGGCACTGCGTCGCTTTAACTGACAATTGCGCGGTCGTGCGATGATGTACCCATACGAAATTGACGTCCTTTTTTTCCCACAAATAGAGCTTTCTTTTGGTGGTATTTGACCACCTCTGCGGTTTTTATTTTTTGCGCTATAAACAAAAAAAAGAGTGGCAATTTTGAAAAAAAAACACAATATTTTTTTACTTTTTGCTATAATAAATAGCTCAAATAAAAAAACATAAAAAACAAAAACACATTTTTTTTCCTCAGTTTAGACCAATATGTATTCTACATATTTTTGGTAAAAAAAAAAAAAAAAAAAAATCGCAATAAGCGTATATTGATTGGTTTGCGCAAAACTTATAGTGTCTACAAAATAGGGGATAGATTTATGGCATTTTTATTATTATTTTTTTTTTTTACCAGTAATGGTGGCAATCTGCGATTTTTAGCAGGACTGCGACATTGCGGTGGACAGATCGGACACTTTTGACACTTTTTTGGGACCAATGACATTTATACAGCGATCAGAGCTAAAAATAGTCACTGATCACTGTATAAATATCACTGGGAGGGAAGAGGTTAACACTAGGGGACGATCAAGGGGTTTACTGTGTTATAGGGAGGTGTTTCTAACTGTGGGGACAGTGTAGTGACTGGGAGTAGAGAGACATCACTGTTTCTAATCTCTAGAAACAGCAGATGTCCATACCTCCCAACTTTTTGAGATAGGAACGAGGGACACCTATTAGCAAAAGTATGTAGGCATAGGACACACCCCCTGCTACGTCCCCTTAAAGGATAATTATACAAAAAAAATGATTAGTTAAACCCAAAAGTGCTTTTTTTACCACTACTATTTCTTTATACTGGCTTTTAAAATTCATAAATGCAGCAATTTAGAAATTGGATGAAAGGTTTAGCACTGGGAAACGCTTTTTGAAAGATAAAAAGTGCATTTTATATACAATTATATGGGTCAGACCAAAATGAGGGACAAATGAGGAGGAAGGAGGGACAGAGGGACTTTGTTCCAAATCAGGGACAGTCCCTCAAAATCAGGGACAGTTGAGAGCTATGGATGTCTCTCCTCTCCCTGACAGAACAGGGAATCTGTTTACATTGACAGATCCCCCGTTTTCTCTCTCTCTCAGGAGTGATCGCGGGTGGCCGGCGGACATCGTGGCTACTGGGCATGTGCATCAGCTCCAACGTCACGCAGCGGGCGCGCGCGCGTGCCTCCTGTGGTGCGCGTGTGCCTGCCAAGTCTATTAAAAGGCCTGACGTACAGCTACGGTGACTTGCCCGGGAGAGCCAACCTGCCACAGTATAACGGCAGGTCGGCTAGTGGTTAATGAAAAATAGATTACATGGCCATTTAAGTGGTTCTAAAGCTTAAACATTTTTAACCTTAAAGTGGATGTAAACCCCATTCATGAAATCTGACCTAGACACATATATCTGTAGTGTTTACTTATCTATCTCCAAAAGCACTAAGTCCAGTGTCTTTCTGGTGCTCCATTCCTCTGTTATCAGCATGATAACTTCTGACAAGTTCTCCGACACAGAAGATAAAAGCCGCTGGAAATTTGTGTCGTGCAGAGAGCTGGTCTATTCACAGCACAGCTCTGCATGTTTCATTCCTCTGCCTATGTGGAGCGTGCCCACGGGTCCTGCGGACTCAATGTCCGCCGGCCACCAGCGAACGCTATGGAGAGGCTATGTAAATAAGGCGGATCCCTATTCTGTCAGGGGGCTACTCTGAGATCTGCTGTTCCTAGTGATCTCTTTGTTGTCCCAGGCAGCCCTTCCCCCAGAGTTAGAAAACACCCAAGGAACACACTTAACCCCTTGATCGCCCCCTAGTGTTAACCCCTTCCCTGCCAGTGTAATTTATACTGTACATTGATCAGTGCATTTTTATAGCACTGATCAATGTAATGTCACTGGTCCCCAAAAAGTGTCACTTGGGGTCAGATTTGTCCACCGCAATGTTGCAGTCCCGCTAAAAATCGCAGATCGCCGACATTACCAGTAAAAACATAAAAAAACTAAAAGTCCATAAATCTATCCCCTATTTTGTACACGCTATAACTTTTGCCCAAACCAATCAATATGTGCTTATTGTGATTTTTTGTGAATACATATTGGCCTAAACTGATGAATACATTTGGTCTTTTTTTGTTTATAGCGCAAAAAATAAAAACCGTAGGGGTGATCAAAGAAAGCTCTATTTGTGGGAAAAAAAGGACATCAATATTATTTGGGTACAGCGTCACACACCCACGCAGTTGTCAGTTAAAGCGACGCAGTGCCGTATGTCAAAAAATGGTCTGTCATTGAGGGGGTAAAACCTTCCGGGTTAAGGTAGAAAATGTTTAGATAATAATGTCGCCCCTTCATCCCCCCCCCCCTTATAATTACCTGAGCCCGCACTCGATCCAGTGCTTTGCCTGACTCTACCCACTCTCACGGGCTTTGCTGAGGCAGCAGGAGCCACAGGCTCCCACTGCTGTCAGTCAAATCATGTGATGAGGGGGCGGGGCGAGCCACACTGTCTGTGTCTATGGATGCAGGCAGCGTGGTTCAGGATCGAGTCAGCAGGTGTGTCATGATAGGAAGCAGCTTCCTATGGTGGCATACTGAGAAGAGGAGGAGCCAGGAATGCTGGCGTGGGACCCCAGAAGAGATGGATTTGGGGCCGCTCTGTGCAATTCTATTGCACAGAGCAGGTAGAGTTTAACATGTTTGTTATTTGAAAAAACAAAATACTTTACATGCACTTTAGGCTGGGTTCACACTGCTGCCGGATGCGGCTCCCAGCAGGGGGTCCGGTGCTTCTCTGTTCTCTGTTTCAGGGACGAATCAGGGCCAAAGTTTTGAATGAATTTGGCCCTGTAACGGAGCCAAAGATGCACAGGACTCCTGTGCAAGCCGCAACGGAGATGTGTGAATGGGCTCTATAAAGAGCCAGTCACACTCTCCTGTCATACGAATTGGATGCGGAGACAACCACATCCAATTCGCACTAGTGTGAACCCAGCCTCAAGTATGGATTTTTGGAAGATAGGGATATCGTTTAGTGTCACTTAAAGTGGTTGTAAAGTCAAAATATGTTTTTATCAAAATAATAAACATGTTATGCTTACCTGCTCTGTGCAATAATATTGCACAGAGCCATCCCATATCTCCATTTCTGGGGTCCGCCACCAATGCTGCCCACTCCTCCTCTTCTGTGTCTGCCCCCCATAGAAAGCCGCTAATATGGACGCACATGTGTGCTGTCGCTCCCGAGCTGGGCTGTGTCTGTTCCTCCCCCCGATGCTGCCCGAATCCCGCTGGGAAGAGAAAGAGAAGGGAGAGAAGACCCCAGGCTCAGGTAAGGGTAGAGAGAGAGACCATGGTTGCAGCACTCTGTAAATTTATGCCACAAAAGCAATAACAGAATTTTGTGTAAGCACAAGCTTTCAGGCAAGACCTGCCCTTCCTCATGTTAGTACATTCTACAATGTACTGTATGCGTGCACACAGGAATTTAGTATCAATTATTAATCACATAGTTATTCAAAACACATAAATCTAGGCAGGGGGGTGTTTCTAGGGTCCTCAAAGACCGGGGACCCTGTTTAGGAGTTGGTAGAGTCCCATGATGACCACTTTAGATTAAATCTAAGACTAATACAATCTTTTTAACTAATCAAAAAATTAATTGGTCTGAAGGCTGTAATTTCACATTATGATAACAAAATAATTAATAGATGAATAAAAAGTTGATAAAAATACAATGTTTCAAAACTGTACAATGCATAGAATGTATCATCTCAATATTACAAAGACCCAGGGTACTCAGTAGAAGATAATAACACAATGTCAGGAAAATTGGGACTTTGAAGGTGCTAGAACTCCCCTCTCAGAATAAAAATCAATACATAGATGAGGATAAAAAGGTCTTTAATATACAGATAGTAAAAAAGACATACTGGGGGTCTAACCCCTTAGAAGCACAGATAATTGTTCCTGCACATATAACTGGAACCATAACAGATACCCCTGAAGGTAGAGCTTACTTCCCACATAATAACAATAGCATATAGCAAATAAACTTGAGAATGGTAATGGATTAAAAACCCAAAATGTCACAGAAGGAAATAACAACTCATCCCGTCCCGACGTGTTTCACCTGAATTGGCTTCCTCAAGGGGTTCAGGGGATATGTGTGGTTTGGAACAATTGGAAAGACAAGAATATATACATAATACCAAATACCATGAATAGTAAACATTTATTACTAATTTGCGTTGATTTATTATCCACTGACTTAGAATTTAAATAAAAGCAGGACACTTGGCGACTCTAGAAGAGACGCATGCAGTCCCCCCATTTTGAAACGTGCGTCGGAAATACACAGGCTGACCAGCCCAATATACTGTCCTACCTCCAGGCCGCTAGCAACAACCCCAAAAATCGGGGAACAAGTGCCAGGAAACATAGCCAGGTATGATCAGAAGTCCAAAATTGATACTGATAAAACAAAACAAAATGGTACAGGACACAAAGCATCAATGTGTCTATCTCCTCAAACTGGATTAGCCATAACTAATACAGTATAAATACATTAATCATAACAAACATGGCAGTCTACTCACATGGGTCTCCCAAGTCCCAAGTCGCTTCTGCAACAAATGGATCATTAAATCCCCCCGTGTGTGTATAGCCCAAAAGATCCAGGAAAATACTGCAAAGAGCATAGATACAAAGTAAACAGTAATCCATGACAGTCCCCCACAAAGAAACAAACCAAAAATGACAAGATCAGGCCACGGGGAAGAAGAAAAAGATAATCACCCAACATACCTGCACACAAGGAGAGTCACGTGCCAAGGAGTTGCCGCAGTGAAATGACAAATTGGGGGATACGTATTCAATGTTCTGCTTGCAGCATTTTTGGTGCATGTTTGGTGCGGTAAAAAAAATGCATTAAAAACGCACCTCTCCATTGAAATGAATGGGAAACAGATGCACCTGTTGTGTTTTTCTTGCAGTTTTTCAGTTACATGTCCTTTTCTCACAGGAGCAAAATACATTGGAAACTTTGCAAAAACATGGTAAAATGTGACAAGTAATTTGTTATTGCAAAAATATGTTAATCATGAAAAAAAAATTATAAAATTATAAAAGCAAGACACGCAAAGAAAAATATATATGTAAACATAAGGCTAAAGATAAAAGTGTGAAGATAGCACATAGTTTATTAATAATAATATAAATAATAATAATGATAATAATATAAATAATAATATGGGGTTGTTAAGCATCTAAGTTAAATCGTGTAATTCCCTCCCTCACTCTATAAATCAAATGTGGTGTATGTGTTTTTTAAAAATGATTCCTCAAAATACCTTATTTGCAGCGCTGCGGGGCATTCACGTGACCCGCCGGCACTCTCCCTCCTTGATCTGAGAACTACAGTGAGAGGGGCTGTGTTTTCCTGCTGATGTCAGCCGGTGAGGAGAGGAGGAGAGAAGCAGGAGGTCACGTGAGCACCCCGCGGTATTTAGATGAATAAGGTATTTAGATGAATCATTTTTAAAAAACACATATGCTGCACATTTGATCATAATGTAAGAAAGGGAATTACACCATTTATCACAAGTAATTTCAACAGCTATAGCGGCCAGGGGGGCGGGGACGAGACGGCTCACATACAGACTCCAAGCTGACAGGCAGGGAGGGAGGGGGAGAAGGGGGAGAGAGGAGAGCAGTGGATGATGGAGGCATGCAAACTGACCACAGCAATCAGGGCTGTGGTCAGCACAGACAGGAGGACACAGGAACTGACAGGATCAACCAGGTTTTTTCAAATGACACAGCACAGGCACTATGCTGTGTATCATGTTGTAGGATCAGGATAATTTTTTATTTTTTTTAGGGTTACAATGACTTTAACACCAATTTGTTCAATGGGAGGAACAACTACATATACGAGGCAGCAGGATGTTGAAAAAGACTGCAGTATTATCAGTGATAAAGTGCAGTAATATCAATCTTGAATTGCAGCAATACCCAGAAAAGAAATAATACTAAGAATAGCAGTAACTGTAATTCAGGGTGATGCAAAATATGTTATGTTCTAATGCTGCATTATCTCTGACCTGAGTGGAGGGGGCAAACTGTCCATAAGCAGGTTGTGAAGAGTCCCTCAAAATATTGAGAGCTATCTTCCTACACTTGCTGTTGGTAAAATTACTCATGGCAGCCCCATTAGCCTGCCCCCCAAGCACATCATGAAATAATTCCATGTCCATCCTAAGAATTGTTATTTGTTAACTTAAAAAAAAAAAAAAAAACTGAACACCACAGGTACGGGTGGGTTACTAGTTTATATGGTACATGGCATAGCTGTTGATTCTGCTAATGACTGGCAAAGTCATGTCAGAAATTAACCAACTGGTTAAGAGGACTATAAATACACTGTATGTATCACATGGCGCAAATGTGTTTCCTGTCTTGGGCTTGCCTACCAACACTGTATAGATATTTCTCGGCTGCGCCTGAGAGATTCCTATGTTTGCTTCTGAATGTACTTGCTGTGATGTCCTAATTAAAGAAAGTTTGAAAAAATGACTCATGGCAGATTCCTGCCAATATTCTCTGGGCAGCACTACCCGTTGCAGTGTTTGTTTATTTGCGGCAGAGCAATTTCCATACAAAATTGTGATGCATGTAGTAAGGATGCTCCCTGCCACACGCCTATAAAATGAGATGAGGACTGAAGAACCAAGACTGGCATACTTCAATCTCCCAAAAAAAGTGTTGATAGTCCATCTTTACTGTGCTGGTTGTATCAGTGCCCCAGGTGAGGTTATCAGAGATGTTACATAGTTACATAGTAGGTGAGGTTGAAAAAAGACACAAGTCCATCAAGTCCAACCTATGTGTGTGATTTTATGTCAGTATTACCTTGTATATCCCTGTATGTTACGGTCGTTCGGGTGCTTATCTAATAGTTTTTTGAAACTATTGATGCTCTCCGCTGAGACCACCGCCTGTGGAAGGGAATTCCACATCCTTGCCACTCTTATGCCTCGTACACACGATCGCATATTCTGACAACTAAATCTATGTTTTAACTTGTCTTGCATACACACAGTCACACAAAGTTGGAACGCGGTGACAACACGTACGACGAGCCGAGAAAAATGAAGTTCAATAGCCAGTGCGGCTCTTCTGCTTGATTCCGAGCATGCGTGGCACTTTGTGCATCAGAGTTGTCTACACACGGTCGGAATTTACGCAAACGGATTTTGTTGTCAGAAAATTTGAGGACCAGATCTCAAATTTTGTGCGACGGAAATTCCGATTGAAACTGTCCGATGGAGCCTACACACGGTCGGAATTTCCGACAAAAGGCTCCCATCGAACATTTTCCATCGCAAAATCCGACCGTGTGTACGAGGCATTACAGTAAAGAACCTTCTACGTAGTTTAAGGTAAACCTCTTTTCTTCTCATTTTAATGAGTGGCCACGTGTCTTGTTAAACTCCCTTCCACAAAAAAGTTTTATCCCTATTGTGGGGTCCCCAGTATGGTATTTAAAAATTGAAATCATATCCCCTCTCAAACGTCTCTTCTCCAGAGAAAATAAGTTCAGTGCTCGCAACCTTTCCTCATAACTAATATCCTCCAGACCCTTTATTGACTTAGTTGCCCTTCTTTGTACTCGCTCCATTTCCAGTACATCCTTCCTGAGGACTGGTGCCCAGAACTGGACAGCATAGTCTAGGTGCGGCTGGACCAGAGACTTCGTTTTATCTCTGAAGTTCATCCCCTTTTTAATGCATGCCAATATTCTGTTTGCTTTGTAAACAGCAGCTTGGCATTGCATGCCATTGCTGAGCCTATCATTTACTAGGACCCCCAGGTCCTTTTCCATCCTAGATTCCCTCAGAGGTTCTCCCCCCAGTGTATAGATTGCATTCATATTTTTGCCACCCAAATGCATTATTTTACATTTTTCTACATTAAACCTCATTTGCCATGTAGTTGCCCACCCCATTAATTTGTTCAGATCTTTTTGCAAGGTTTCCACATCCTGCGTTGCCGGGTTTACCCTTTGTTGGTCTTGGAGGATAAGGCCATGGAGGAGTATGATGCAGACGCACTTTCTCAAGGTTTTATCCGCAAATCCTCATCCCCTGCTGGTGCTGGTTTCTTCTTCGTGAAGAAGAAGAGTGGTGAACTGAGACCTTGTATTAATTATAGGGGTCTCAATCGTTCCATGATTAAGAATGCCTATCCGATTCCGTTGATTACGGAGTTATTTGACCGCCTCGAGGGAGCAACGATTTTCACAAAGCTTGATTCGAGAGGGGCATACAATCTTGTGAGGATTAAGGAGGGAACAAGTGGAAAACTGCATTTAATACCAGAACAGGCTATTTTGAGTACCTCGTAATGCCTTTTGGCCTTTGTAACGCCATGGCAGTCTTCCAAGAATTCATTAATGATGTCCTCCAAGATTTGTTGCAGTTATGTGTGGTGGTTTATCTCGATGATTTCCTCATATTTTCCAAGTCCCTGGAGAGCCACCACACAGATGTTTGTCGTGTGGAAACTAAGAGAGAACAATCTCTATTGTAAATTGGAGAAGTGCAAGTTCCATCGTGAACAGGTTAAATTCCTGGGTTATGTCATTTCCACTGCTGGTTTTTCGATGGACCCAGAGAAACTTTCAGCAGTCCTACAGTGGCCCCGACCTGTGGATTTACGTCCTCTGCAGCATTTCCTGGGCTTTGCCACCTATTATCGGAAGCTTATTCGTAACTTCTCATCTCTGGTCAAGCTCCTGACTTATATGACCAGAAAGGACGGTAACCCACAGAGTTGGTCTCCGGAGTCCGTTAAGGCCTTTGAGAGTCTCAAGGCTGCCTTTGTTTCTGTTCCTGTGTTGGCACATCCTGATCCTACGTTACCTTTTATCCTTGAAGTTGATGCTTCTGAGACGGGTGTTGGTGCCCTTCTCTCTCAACATCCTACCTCTGAGAGCACCTTGCATCCTTGTGGTTACTTTTCCAAAAAAATGTCACCTGTGGAGTGCAATTATGAGATTGGTGACAGAGAGCTGTTGGCGATCATCATTTTAGCCCTGAAATGGATGGAGACATCTCCTCGAAGGTACCACTGTGCCGGTTCTCATTCTTAAGAATCTCACATTCTTGTCTGAGGCTAAACTCCTCTCTCCCAGAAGGGCGCGATGGGTTCTTTTCTTGTCAAGTTTCAATTACATTGTCTCATTCTTACACGGTACAAAGAATATAAGGGCTGACGCCTTGTCACAACAATTTTCCTCCACTTCCACAGTGGTTCCTCCTGATCGTATTCTGGCTACGATTCGCACCAGTCTCACTTCTCCTTTGGGTGACAAAATTCTTGCTGCTCAGGTCCATGCTCCTCCTGAGAAACCTTGTGACCACTGCTTTGCCCCAGAGAGTCTCCGTACTGCCATGCTACAGACTTACCATTCTCCCAAGGTTGTTGGCCACCCTGGGAAGAATCAACTCTTTTGGGCCATTTCCTAACAATTCTGGTGGCCTAGTCTACGTGCTGATGTAACCGCCTTCATAGCTGCCTGTTCCGTGTGTACTCAGAATGAGACTCCACAACACCTTCCAGTGGGCCTCCTACAACCCATACCCAATGGAGAGAGGCCCTGGACCCACCTGTCTATGGATTTCATTGTGAAGTTACCCAACTCCAAGGGCAACACAGTTATCCTTATGGTGGTTGATCTGTTCTCAAAGATGTGTCATTGTATTCCACTAAAGAAGTTGCACACTTCTAAGGAACTGGCTTCTATTTTTGCTCGGGAGATCTTTCGCTTACATGGGCTATCCAAGGTGATTGTCTCGGACAGGGGTAGTCAGTTTGTGTCCGGGTTCTGGCGAGCCTTTTGTGCACAGTTGGGAATTCAGCTTGCCTTTTCCTCTGCGTATCACCCGCAGTCTAATGGGGCCGCAGAACAAGCCAATCAGTCCTTGGAGCAATTCCTACGTTACTATATTTCTGACCATCATAACAACTGGTCAAATCTATTACCATGGGCAGAGTTTGCTCACAATAGTGCCTTGAATTCTGCTTCCCAATTGTCCCCGTTTATGGTAAACTATGGTTTCCAACCTTCCATGTTGCCTGACTCATTTGTTCCGCAGAGTATTCCTGCATTAGAGGAGCATCTCCATGGTCTTCGTTCCACTTGGACACAAATCCAGGAGGCTTTGCGACATGCTAATGATAGGTACAGACTCCATGATGACCGCAGACACCTGCCTGCGCCTTCCTACTAGGTTGGGGACAGGGTCTGGCTGTCATCTCGCAACCTCTGACTTCATGTTCCCTCACTGAAATTCGCACCTTGGTTTATTGGGCCTTTTTGTATTATTCGTAGGATTAACCAAGTGGCTTACGCATTAGACCTTCCTTCTAATATGTGTATTTCGAATGTATTTCATGTCTCCTCATTAAAAACCTTTGGTCTGCAACCGCTTTACCACCTCGGTGCCATGTCCTTACCCTGTACAGGTTGAGAACCATGAAGAGTATGAAGTACAGTTCATTGTTGACTCCCGTAGGTTCCGTGGGAGCATACAGTACCTGGTGCATTGGAAGGGGTACAGTCCGGAGGAACGCTCTTGGGTCTCATCCCCGGACGTACATGCCCCTGTCCTCCTCCGTGCTTTCCATAGACTTTTCCCCTCAAGCCTGGTTGTCCTCCGAGGGGGAGGGGTCATTGAGAAGGTGGTACTGTCAGGACTGGGCTCAGCCCTTCCTTCTCAGAGCTGGCCACTCAGCTGTCGGCTAATTGCCAGCTCCTATCTCTCCACAGGTACTCAGCTGTTGATGATATCCTGCTTGTCACTCCTGCCTACTTAAGCTGTTCAGCCCAGTGGATCTCTGCCTTTGCCATAGTCAACATCACAGAGACGCTCTTCTGCATTCCTGTTAAAAGACTTGCTTGGATGACATCCCTTCTGGCTCCAGATTCTGCTTGCTGTGATCTCCGGCTCCCTGACATTTGGCTTGTCTGATTATCCGTTCCGGTTCCTGTACTCTGGCTATGTTTTGACTAAATTTGTTCTTCTTACTTTTATTATTAAACAAGTGTGATTTAACTGTACTTCTGTCTCGGTCTGATTTCATGGTTTCTGACAGGACCCCCCGCCATTTTTTTTCATGATGTAACTTGGCCCCCCCCCCCCCCCCCCGTATCACTTAAAATACCTGGCTGATCCTGCCTGGTTCTGCCCTCCCCTCTGACCACGATTTATCATGGTTGCTGAGTCCTGACACCGTAGTCAGTTTTCGTGCCTTTGTCATCAGCAGCCCTGATTTCTGCTCTCCTGTGTCCTCCCCCTTCCCTTCCTGCTTGTCAGCTCCATCCACTCCACGATCCTCCCCTCCTGGTGTAATCATATCTATAATATAAGCTTGCCATCCCCTCTGTTATATAATGCTATGTGCCCCTGTGCCTGTGCTGTATAAAAAATATGCTGATTATTCTGTACAACAGAGCAGCTCCTGGTGCTCACGTGACTCCTCGGCTCCCTCCTCTCTCCTCCCCAGAGGGGCAGAGGAGAGAGCCGAGGAATCACGTGAGCGCTGGGAGCCGCTCTGATATACGGTATAATTTGCATTCTTTTTATAAAGCACAGGCAGAGGGGCACATAGCATTATATAACAGAGGGGAAGGCATGATCATCATATAGTGGGTTAACAACCACTTTAACAACCAGCTAATGTTAAAGGCCGCCGGCTCCATAATGTCGCATCGGAACAGCATCTAAAATCGCAGCTGAACCGCTAAACTACTTAGGAAATGCGCAGTGAAAACAGAGGGGAAATTCGCACCAGACATGTGTGAACCTAGCCTTAATGATACATATTTTAATAAGATGTTTTGTTAAATCAGAGTTTGGCCTAGGTTCACACTGAGGGCCAGCTTGAAATCAGCTGAACTCGCATGATTTCAAACTGGCATTTCAGTCCGTCTTCGGGGGCGATTTAACAGACATCTGTGCAGGTTCATGCACAGATGTCTATTCAAATTGTCACAAAAAGTAGTGCAGGAACTACTTTTGGGAATCAGTGCAGTGCTGCAAAGTTGGAGTCACACCGATTCGGACAGTGCCATTGCCGGCAAAGGGATCCGATTTGACATGACAAATCACATGCCAAGTCGGCCCAATGTGAACGGGTCATTTTAAGACAGTCGCCTGAGAAAGGGAGTTAATAAAGATGTTTGCAATACCTGTAAAAACTGATGTGCATAGTCACTAAGGATCTAGCCTGGAATATTATCTGGGCCTGCAGTCTCTTGGGAGTTAACTTTCTGCAGAGACCTCCTCACCTCTGCTATGGGCACCCTGAGGGCTGGCTACCTGGTGGAGGTGGGAGGTTATGAAATTCTCAGAAAAGCATAGAAACCTGTCACAGCATCAGGAAAAGAAAAGGATGGAAATATACTATATAGCAAAAATATAGCAGTACTTGTGCCCAATCACATGCAATATCATTGTGGTATCGCTTTAAATTAGTATTGTTAGGAGCAGTCTACTTTGTTTTTGTAGGTGTCAGCATCTGCATCTTACTGCCCGCTGATGCCACAGCAGGACATGGCATGGTTACAGTAAATAAACCAGTTCGTGAACCTATGAGCACACAGTCTGAGGTTTCATCTTAATGGATATTTTTGTTATGAGAATCATCCATCTACTGCACAGTGGTTGGTTACAGAAACAATAACTTCTGAAAGGATGCAACAATTACCGAGCCAGCATCTACAAGTCAAGGAGGGGGTGCAGCAATCCTCAGATCACCCTAGTTAAAAATTTATTTTGGTCCTTCCTGAAATCCCTCTCTCATGTCGCTTTTCAGAGGAGCAGCAGCACTGTCCCCAATCCCTACCCCCTTTAGCTGCTGAGGCAGCAACCAAAGGTGTACACATGCCTCAGCAGGAATTAAACCCCCTGTTGCTTTTGGTGGGCGCTACCGCCTGCCAATCGCGACCCATTCAAGTAAATGGTGCCACTCTGCAAGTGCCCCGCATCTGCATGCTTCTGTGGGGTCCGAGGGGTTAAAGCGGGTGGTGAGAAAGCAACACTACGCTGCCTGCTTTAACCTCTTGTTTGCTGTACTGTACAAGGTTGCAGAGTATTTGCGGATTGGCCTCATTCACTTGAATGGGTCATGCTTGGCAGGTGCTACACCCACCAACCATGGCAGGGCATATAACTGTTGCTGCGGCTGAACATGTGTACATAACTGGCCACTGCAGCTAAAGGGGGTGCGGTTGGGGCGGGGCCAGGGGTGATAAAACACGTCTTAACTATGGGGTTTTACCACCCCCCAACAAATGTAAATGAACCTTTACTGTTTTGAGCACCCTATAAGGCTGCTTTCACACTAATGTGCTGAGGTTTACCCACAACGTGGATGCAGCACAGTGCATCTGCTACTTTCCTGGGTTAGCTGCGCTTTGCCATAGACTTCTTTTATATCCAGCAGGTGTGGTGCACCAAGCCCACAGGATATAGTAGATATAATAGAAGACTATGGCTAAGCGTAGCTAACCCAGGAAAGTTGCAGGTACATTGCACTACACCCGTGGTGTTGGTAAACCGCAGCACATCAGTGTGAAAGCTGCCCTATACTATTATTCCCAGTGTATTGCTTCACACTGACCTGAAGATCTCTTCTTTCCTGCTGCTGGCACCACTCAGCACAGGCGTTGGTATCACTCCTCATGGGACAGGAGCCAGCACTACAGAGGAGGCATCGGCTTATGTGGCTCTTGCTCTCTACTACAGCTCCAACTTTACAAGTAGGCCCTCTGCATTGAACTCCGTTTGATGCTCTGGAATGGTGGGTCAGCAACCATAAACCACGATCTACCATCTACAGGTTGCTGACCCCCCCTCCCTATATATATATACATATAAAATAGGTATTGAAAACGTCACCATTTTTCTAGGTAAATATATTTATAAAGATGCTATTGACATGAAATTTTCCCCACATGTCGGTAACAGTGTTGTCAACCTAACAGATTGAAATCTACTGACACGACCCCCAAAATTTACTGGCACAGCCACGTTTTTACTGGCATTTCCAAAAGTTACAAAAATAAACATTTTAAGTGCAAATTTCAGTATTTAGTCTACAAACAAGTACGATATGCATCAACAATGTGATTTAAGGTAGATATTAGGGCACAAAAACATATTTCTTATTTTATTTTCGATATAGCAAAAGAAATTAGAATGGGCAGGCACTCTTGCTCCCATCCTGCAGACCTGCACACGAGGGTCCGGCTGTCAGGTTCCCTTGCGCCATGACGTCACACAATATGCTCAGGCACCGTCTCTGCCAGAGCTGCCTTCGCCTGAACACACTGTAGCAGGCACTCGGATGGTCTTGGCTGGGCATCACAGCCGTATTTTCTACTGGCAGCCTTTTCTTGTCACTGGCATTTACTGGCAGGAGAAAAGTGCCCATTTTTTACTGGCTGTCAGTAAAAATACTGACGGTTGGCAACACTGGTCGATAATAACCCATGCAATCTATACATACAAAGAAACCAAAACAAATAAGTTCAGAAAATAAGTTATGTGTACTAAAATGGAATGACACAGGGAAAAAGTATTGAATACATGGAGAAAGGAAGGTGATGTAAGTAATGGAAAGCCAAGACACCAGATGAAATCTATCAGTAATTAGAAAGCAATTCTGCCCCTTGTCAGTGCAAATTAATATCAGCTGACTCAGTATTAACTGATGGCCTATAAAAAGG
The DNA here is from genome assembly GCF_042186555.1 of Aquarana catesbeiana. Taxonomy (NCBI): domain Eukaryota; kingdom Metazoa; phylum Chordata; class Amphibia; order Anura; family Ranidae; genus Aquarana; species Aquarana catesbeiana. The sequence goes on along the minus strand of NC_133328.1, from coordinate 61,917,838 downwards.
TGTCTCATTTCCAAGGTGTCACACAAGAAACATCTTATGATGGGTAAAAGCAAAGAGCTCTCTCAAGACCTTTGCAACCTTATTGTTGAAAAACATACTGATGGCATTGGTTACAGAAGGATTTCTAAACTTCTGAATGTTCCAGTTAGCACTGTTTGGGTCATAATGGGAAGAACATAATTTCACCATAAACCAGCCATGGTCAGGTGCTCCTCGCAAGATTTCTGGCAGAGGAGTGAAAAGAATAAGAAGATTTGTCCAAGAGCCAAGAACCACTTGTGGAGAGCTTCAGGAAGACCTGGAATTAGCAGGTACAATTGTTTCAAAGAAAACAATAAGTAAAGCACTCCACAGCCATGGCCTGTATCCACGCTCACCACGCAAGACTCCATTGCAGTAGAAAAAGCATGTTGAAGCGCGTTAAAAGTTTGCTGCAAAACATTTAGACAAGCCTGTGAAATACTGGGAGAATATAGTCTGGTCAGATGAGACCAAATTTTAACTCTTTGGATGCCATAATATACACCATGTTTGGAGGTCAAATGGCACTACACATCACCCCAAAAACACCCCCATACCAACAGTGAAGTTTGGAGGTGGGAACATCATGGTGTGGGGCTGTTTTTCAGCATACAGTACAAGCAAACTTTATATCAATGAAGAAAGGATGAATGGAAAAATGTACAAAGACGTTCTTGATAAAGATCTGCTGCCATCTACCAAGATGATGAAGATGAAATAAGGGTGGACATTTCAGCAAAACAATGATCAGTGGTCTCCAAATAAAGTTGCTAGAATGGCCCAGCCAATCACCTGACTTAAATCCAAAAGAAAGTCTATGGAGATAACTAAAGATCAGAGTTCATAGAACAGGCCCACGGAATCTTCAAAAAGAATGGGCCAAAATCATACCTGAGCAATGCATGCGACTAGTTTCTCCATTCAGGAGGCGTCTTGAAGCTGTCATTGCCAACAAAGGATTTTGTACCGAGTATTAAATAAATTTCAGTTAGCGTGTTCTGTGTTATTCCATTTTATTACTAATAACTTTCTGAACATATTTGTTTTGTTTTGTGTGTATGGATTGCGTGGGTTGTTACCAACATGTGGTGAAAATTTCATGTCAATAACATTTTTAGAAATATATTTACCTAGAAAAGTGACGATGTGCTCAATACTTATTTTACCCAATATATATATATATATATATATATATATATATATATATATATATATATATATATATACAGTATATATATATATATATATATATATATATATATATATGATATTTATTAAATGTTTGAGAAAACAAAAGAAATTGTGACATAATAGAAATCAACAGTTTTAACTTATAGATCAGTGGTCTCCAAACTGTGACCCAGGGTCCAGATGGTTGTCTTTATCTGGCCCTTGCATACCAACAAAGGGGCACCATTCTTTCCACTGACACCATTGATGGGGCACTATTCCTCCTCCTAATACAAGGGACTATTTCTCAGACTATCACCAATAATAGAGCACCATTCCTCTCACTGACACAAATGATAGGGAACTATTCCTTCCCCTAATACCAACAATTGGCATTATTCCTACCTCTAATACCAATGATGAAGCATTGTATATTCCCATTGACGCCAAAGCTTGGAGACTTATAGATCATAAACAAAAAAAACTTCCAAAAAAAAATTTTCTTTTAAAGAAAATCAAATACCTTAATTTAGATTTAGTCTTCCCCATTTACTGTTCCCTACTCAAAGGTTACACAGTTACATAGTAGGTAAGGTTGAATAAAGACATCAATCCATCCAGTTCAACCTGTGTTGGTGTGTGTGTGTGTGTGTGTGTAGAAAATAATTTCCTATATCCCTGTATATTGTGTTCGCTAAGATGCACGTCCAAGAGTTTTTTAAAACTATCCATACTTCTTGCTGACACCACTGATTGTGGAAGAGAGTTCCACATCCTTATTGCCCCCCCCTACGCAGCTTAAGGTTAAACAGCTTTTCTTCCAGTTTCATAGTGTGGCCCCATGTCTTACCACACTCCCTGAGACTGAAAAGTTTCATACTTACGCTGGGATCTCCGTTCAGATATTTATATGTCGCTATCACATCTCTTCTCAAGCTTCTCTTCTCCAGGGAGAATAAATTTAGTGGTTGTAGTTGTTCCTCATAATTGAGGTCCTCCAGTCCCTATAATAATTTAGTTGCTGGACTCTCTCCAGCTCCAGCACAACCTTGCTGAGAATTGGTTATCAGAAATGGACGGAATACTCCAGATGTGGCTGAGTTTTGTACAGTGGCAGGATTATCATTTTATCTCTGGGGTAAATTCTCTTTTTAATGCATGCTAATATTCTGCTGACTTTGCTTGCTGCAGCTTGGCATTGCATGCTATATCAATACCACTGAAATAACTACATTTTTTAGCAGATTCAGATTCCTTCCCTGGATACAATGTATACAATGTCTCCACATGCTGGATCTCCCCAGAGCCAGACAGTTCACTTTCCTTAGCACCAGCAGCAGATGAGTTCTTGTCCTCTAAGTGGCACGGGGCAGAATCAGTGTTAGGCAGAGGCACTGAATAGCTGCCCTGTGTTTGATTTGATCTCCAGATGTTTTTTATTGCTACAAAGCCAATGAGCACCATCTGCTACCAACCATAGACAATAACATGGGTGTCACCAGGCCCCTGGTGGACGTATAGAGAATGCACTCCAGCAAAGGGAAACATAACTATCCCACGGAATAGATCTAATGACATTAATTGTAGAAGAGGAGAAAGCACAGCTGATAGAACTTAAAGTGGAGATAGATTTTAGTGGATTCAATATAGACCCCTTTAAAGAAGAGGAGGAATTCACTAGGTAAAATGACATGGTTAGAAAAGAAGTATAAAAGGTACAAAGAAATTTAAGAGGGATCTTTCAGATTGGGAGAGGGGTGACACGTTTGATCTGGCCTCTCAAAGAGGCAGAAATAAATCGAGACGCAGAAGATTTCGTACCCTCTCCCAATCTGAAACAGATATGGCCACTAGTGAAATGTACAATGAAGGATCTATTCGATCAGTCTCTTTTTTAGATCGAAGAGGAGATAGCTCCCTTTCCCCAGTAAAAAAACAAGGGAAAGTAGGGATTCTGCAAACAAACAAGAAAAAACTGAGAGAAGTAGAAAAAGAAGGAGAAAGTGCCAAAGTAGTTAACCTCTCGGATTTCCCCTTACAATAGAGACATGTGCAGATATTAAGTAAAGGGTTATGTTTTCCCCCCACAAATGATATGGAGGAATGTATGGTGTTCAAAGATGTCAATCTTTTTCTACATTAGGTACTCAATCGCTTTATATACAATAAAAAAGATAGCAACTATGAAAATAGTGAGCCTGCATCAGAAGAAGATCAAAAAACACGGAATGATCTTATTGCTCTATTGGATGAGGGATCTTTTGATCCTGATTATCCAATAGAAGACGATGCAATAATCCTTAGACAAGTAGATCTCCCATTTAGATCTGAAAAAAGTTACCCTTTTCCAAAAATAAACAGGTGGGACAGTTTTTTGATCTAGTCAGCGATGATCTTAAAAGACTAAATTGGAAGGGTCAAAATTATGACAATCTTACAAAGAATGAAAGGCAAGCTTTGCAGGAGTTAAAAAGTTATGCAAAACTGATGTAATTATCAAAAAGAGTGATAAGGGGGGCAATGTAGTCCTTATGAAGGAAGAAAATTATGTTAAAGAAATAAAGAGGCAGTTAGATAACTTTTAGGTTTACAAAAAACCTTCTAATCCCCCCTTTCAAACTCTAGTAGAAAAACTCAACTATAAATTGACGCTGGCCTGTGAAGGAGGACTACTCAGTAAAAAGGAACAACATTTTTTTTAAAGTTGAAGAATATAAAATCCCAGTCCTTTACATCATCCCGAAGCTCCATAAAAATCTCTCTGATCCGCCAAGCAGACCTATTGTGTCTGCCATAAATGGATCCTTGGAAAAAACAGGCCAATATATAGATGAGCTTTTAAAAACCATGGTACCCACTCTGAGATCCTTTGTTAGAGACACAAAAGACGTCCTGGGCAAAATTCATGACATTGAAGTGGAAAAAAGTTGGTTATTGGTGGGCATCGATGTTGAGAGCCTTTATACTTTAATTCCCCATTTTTTGGAAGAAGAAAAAAAATGTGACTTTTTTCTTGGAAAAATGATATCCTGAAATGGCTCACCAAAATGAGTTTATTCTCGATTTACTAGATTTTGCCCTACACAATAACTTCTTCCAGTTCAGTGAAACCTATTACCAACAAATATCTGGCACATCTTTGGGGGTCCCCTCCTATGCATGCCTGCACCTGGGTTTTTGGGAGGAGGTTTCTGTCTATGAACTGGAATCATTCAATAAGTGGGTGGGCTTATGGCTATGTTATATCGATGACATCTTGGTGCTCTGGAAGGGCACTATTTCAAATTAACATGATTTCATTGAAGAATTAAATGATAATCAGTTGAACATCAAACTTACCTATAATTTTGATTTAAGATCAATTGCCTTTCTAGATCTAAAAGTCACTAAAAAAGACAGTTGATAAATTACATACACTTATAGAAAACCGACAGCAGCAAACACACTTCTTCGCGCAGACTGCTTCCACCCTAGACCTTTGGTGCATGGTATCCCGGTTGGTCAATTCCTCCATGTTCAAAGGAATTGTACTACTGACTCTGATTTTCAGAAAGAGGCACAAGATCTATATGCCCATTTTAGAGAAAGGTTATAGCCATAAATAGGGCCTTTTTTCAGGGGGAACTTGGTGGAACTCAGTTCCACCACCTCTGGCTCAGACCCTTTGGTGCCTGCTCACCACAATCACTTGTAAACACAGAAGTCTGGTTTCTGTGTTAATAAGTGACAGCTCTGCACTCTGTATGTAATGCAATCCTGGTATTTAATGCCCCTTTAAGACCCTCCTACTGTTTTCGTGAAATTTGACTGAACACACCCACTATTTGATGTGATTTGGAGGGTGTGTGTTGGGGGAGGGGTTTTGTGGGGCCGTGGTTAAGTTCCAGCACCTATTGTTTGAGAAAAAAAGCCCTGGATAAAGTTCTTTAGCCAAAAAGGCTAAACTAAAAGCATGGAGACATGGCAGGATATCTCTTTTACAGGAAAGAATCCCTATACCATCTGGACAACAGAAAATACAAATGGAACCAGTGAGGTTCATAACTCAGTATGGCAATCAGTGGCCTAAAGTTAGAGAAATTCTGGGCAAACACTGGTCCCTTTTGTCTCTGTCCCACACTATCAAATATAGTTGGTGATTATCCACACATGGTTGTGCGTAGGGCCCCTAATTTATCTGATATCCTTACTCAATCGGAATATGTACGGAGTCCTGGGGACTCTATGCTGCCTTCTTTTCCAAGAACTAAGGGCATGTTTCAATGTGGACATTGCCAGCTTTGTAGATTTGTGGAACACACAGAGACATTTATAGATGCAGACAATGTGAATAGAATTAAAATTAATAGTCTGATTAACTGTGCAACCACTAAGGTAATCTGCTGTCTGCAATGTCCATGCCAAAAGATGTACTGTATATTGGAAAAACTAAACGCTAACTGCATATTAGAATAGGGGAACATTTATTTTGTATCATCAGTCAAAACCCGATGGGTTACTAATTAAGGGGATTTATGCATTTAAGATTGGTGCCAGAAGAGGTGACTTTGACAAAGTGCTTCTTAAAAATGAGAAATTCTGGATATATAGGTTAAATTCATTGATGCCTAAAGACAGGGCTGGAGCAAGGATTTTTGACACCCTAGGCGAAATGTAATTTTGCCACCCCCCCTTGTCTCCACCCCTGACTCCACCCCCTTTTCCCGGCCCATGTAAATTCCAACTTTTTAATGAAGCACCCATCAAATGCAGCCTCACCAGCGCCCATAAAATGCAGCCTCACCAGCACCCATCAATGCAGCCTCACCAGTCCCCATAAAATGCAGCCTCACCAGCGCCCATCAAATGCAGCCTCACCAGCGCCCATCAATGCAGCCTACCAGTGCCCATCAAATGCAGCCTCACCAGCGCCCATCAAATGCAGCCTCACCAGCACCCATCTAATGCAGCCTCACCAGCACCCATCTAATGCAGCCTCACCAATGCCCATCAATACAGCCTCACCAGCGCCCATTAAATGCAGCCTCACCAGCGCCCATCAAATGCAGCCTCACCAGCGTCCATCAATGCAGCCTACCAGCGCTCATCAAATGCAGCCTCACCAGTGCCCATCAAATGTAGCCTCACCAGCGCCCATGAAATGCAGCCTCACCAGCGCCCATCAAATGCAGTCTCACCAGCGCCCATCAAATGCAGCCTCACCAGCGCCCATCAAATGCAGCCTCACCAGCGCCCATCAATGCAGCCTACCAGCGCCCATCAAATGCAGCCTCACCAGCGCCCATCAAATGCAGCCTCACCAGCGCCCATCTAATGCAGCCTCACCAACGCCCATCAATGCAGCCTCACCAGCGCCCATCAAATGCAGCCTCACCAATGCCCATCAATACAGCCTCACCAGCGCCCATTAAATGCAGCCTCACCAGCGCCCATCAAATGCAGCCTCACCAGCGTCCATCAATGCAGCCTACCAGCGCCCATCAAACGCAGCCTCACCAGTGCCCATCAAATGTAGCCTCACCAGCGCCCATCAAATGCGCCTCACCAGCGCCCATCAAATGCAGTCTCACCAGCGCCCATCAAATGCAGTCTCACCAGCACCCATCAAATGCAGCCTCACCAGCGCCCATTAAATGCAGTCTCACCAGCGCCCAACAAATGTAGCTTCACCAGTGCCCATCAAATGTAGCTTCACCAGTGCCCATCAATGCAGTCTACCAGTGGCCATCAATAAAAGTTTGCTTACATTCATTTAGGACACAGTCCTCCGCCACTGACACTATGTGCAAATGGCGCGGCAGCTGCCTGCTGATTCTGAAACTTAGTTGCTTGCTGCAGAAAGAAGAGAGTAGGAACACCAGTGGTGGGGCGCCCTAGGCAGCAGTTTGCCTAGTGGTAGCATCGGCCCTGCTTAAAGGATTAAACAAGCAGTTAAATCTTCAGGTGTTCTTGGACTAACTAACTTATCTTTTTATTTTCTATTCATTTACTTACCTGCTCTATATTGCTCTGTATTTTTGTGTTCTTTCCATGATATAGCTCTTTGTTATGAGTGAATTTGACTTGTATGGATGGACTAAATGTGCAATGGGACAGATATATATGCATTTTTTTCATTGTAGATTTGCAACATTTTTCATCTGCATTTTTATTACCATCGTTTTTCACTTATGTGGAACAATCCCAGTCATCTGCTACTCTCTAGCTGGATTTGCATTCAATCTGTGTTATTTTAAAAGGTCATGATGTGTTAACGAAGCAGTAGGCACCCGCTAATGAAACACCTGTAGCTGGATTCAAAAGGTGTGTAACTATTGTTCACAGCCAGAGGGTGCCACGTTCTGACGAAGCTAGAATCCCTAGCAAAACATGTAGACGCATGTCTTCACAAGCCTGACACCGCTCCTGCCTGCCTCCAATGTAGCTTGGACAGTTCAGCGGTTTAGTGCACCTCACTGCATCGATTTCTGCAGCTTCACCATCATTTGCTGCCCCTGGGTTTGGGATGAGGTTACGCTATGATTAAGGCAAGCAATTATCCACACAGTTTGGAAAAGAGATCTCTTCATCACTGAATTGCTTAAACCTCTGCTCCAGGGCTGAGTTACACATTTAGCATGGAAGCCATCCATCCCCGCGAGGCGTTTGCTTATCTCCTTTTTAGAAGGCTTATCACTTTGAGAAGCTGGGACCAGCTAGAAAGTTACCAGAAATGTTTGGAGACTTTCCTTTCTTCCACAAGGAATACCTAAATATGCATGATTCTTTTTGTTTCTCATTTGTCTTCTTCATTAGCCTCAGTGCTTATTACTGGAGATCAAGTTTCTGTCATACACCTGTGCCGGCCATTGGCTCCACGCCTTCACGTGCTCTGTTTGCCATACATCGGCTGAACAGATTCTTTGTTTGATCTACAAGGGGTGTAATTCTGCTTGTGAGGGGTTCTGATCAGATTAATTCATGTGGATACACCTCTTTTATCAGCCATCAGAGAACGTTCTTTCCTTCCCCCTGTTCTTTGAGATGTTACCATCATCACAGTTTGAATGTGATTCTCATTTATATTCTGCTGGATTATTTCAACATTCAATCATCTGTTTTCTAGCATGTATGTGTATGCTGTCTGAGTGGTGTTTTGACTTTTTTTAATTCATAGACAATGTTGTCTTTATTTTATAATGGTGGAAGGCTTATTTATTTATTTTTCTTTGAGTGTTTTTGATATTTATTGTTGTTCATCAATAAACTTTATATATATTTTTTCATTTATGACTATGTATTTTTTCATTGCTAGATCTCTGTGGTTCATTTAAGTGGCACTTTGGATCGCATCGTCTCTCTGATGCGATTTTTGTGTTTTTTCACTCCAGCAAGGGGAACCATAACTTCAGCTTGCATTGGCTGTTACAAGAGGACCTTGGATATATGAACTCTCAAGGAGACCTTGTCGGTCTCCTTGGACCCTGCCAAGGAGACCAAAACCAATGAAGGTCCAGCACGATTTAAAATCCTTAGCTATTCCATAAAAAAGGTTTGGTGTGGAGTTTCTCTCTAGATTTTATGCTTTTAAACTATTTTTACATAATGTCAACTGCTGTGATTTTCAATATTTTAGTATATTTGCAATTTATATATATATATTATTGAGATACACAGATTGGGTTTGTGTGCCTTTTCTTTCCTAATATCTAATAATAGATGGCATTTTCTTCTCCTCCTCCATCGCTCTGTCATAAAAGTTGCTTTGCATCAATTCTCACAATAACGTTCAATTATCCAGCAATCATCAGCTATTGTGGGCGCTCACCAGTAATAAACACTTACCAGCAGTCTTTTGTTCTCACAGTTTGGAAGTGCTGACAAAGCTTGCATTCACTATTCAACTAATTGAGGAACAAAAAATAAAATCTCTCCACATATGGAGCTTTGCAGAATGTAATTTAAGAGACCATTTCAGCTTGGCGTTCAGAAATAACAACATTAGTCCATTAGGGCAAACAGTCTATGATACAGTCACAAGCAACTAGATCTTAGATTAGGAGGCAAAATGTGATGCTTTGAAGCTTAGTGATGTTATTACATCACTTTGAGAAATGGAAATTGTAAAGCCGGACAACGGATATAGATGTAATCAACTTTGTAATTAGTATCTATTACCTATCTTGTTCAATTATGCTTGTCAAGGTTCTTGAAGTGTTTATTGTGCCCAACAGAAAATGTTCAACATATGGAGTGTTATTATTAGGAAGTTTGCTGATAGGAGAACCGAGGTACAACTAGGTCAACAGCCTTGGTGTCCAACCAATTGCCCAAGGGCCCATTTGTGTTTCCAGTGTGGCCCTCTGGCCCCATGTAGTCAGCTGAGCATTGGTTAGTAAAGGAGCCTTTAACAGCAGTAACCCCCAACAGTCTTTTGTAAAATGTCCCTAATCTCTGGCATTCCACGTTTAAAATTTTCTCTTCCCAAGAAAAAAATCACTCTTGGATTGAGTGGATGGAGATATTTCCCCTGCCGGCTGTTGTATTTAGGTGCCGATTGAATGCAGTTACTACTCAGCCAAAATCTTTCCACCCAGCTGCATAATTTTTTTCAATCACAATTTGTTGAGTAGGGTGGTGCCACCTACAGCTGTTGTCACTCAACCAAATACACTTGGGCTTTGGTTACATTTGTGGTTGAGGGGTAGTAAAAATGCATGCTTGAGCCGCATTTGTCCTACCACCACGTGCTCCCCCTGAAGCTGCAAAGGCAGCAGATGGGGCTGTACTAGAGTTGTGTATGATGAATAAATGTGTTTTGTTTTGGAATCATTCGTTAAAGTGATTCTAAGAGCAGGAGGTTTTTTATCTTAATGCATTCTATGCATTAAGATAAAAAAACCTTCTGTGTGGGTAACCGACCAAGATGGCCACACATTGAAGTGGCTCTGCCATATCGGAGTATGCAACCAAACTGACAAGAGGCTATGTAGCTAGAATCCCCATTATTGTGCCCTACATTATTGGTAGATCCTGACAGTCAGAGGAATCTATTAAAAACTGTACCTGCCCGCCTGCTGGAGGGGTTGTAACCTAAACCAGGTGTGCGGCTTTCTGCAAGACTCTGTGAGCGATAGGGGCCTGGTGTGGGATCCACAGACCAAGTGGTGGGTTGTTCGATTCGGCTGGGGAAGGTGCGCCCATTCGAGAGACCTCTGAGATAGGAGGCCTATTGGGGATGCTGAGCCATCTTGTGGCTGGGGCGTTATTCGGAAACGGCCGCCTCGGAAAGGAGTGATGTGTGTGTCCACTTGGAAGACCTCAGTAAAAATCGCAAGCTATTATCGGGAGACCTCGCAGAGACGCTGAACTGCCTTGTGTCTGGGAGCAGTACTCGGCAGAGGCTGCCTCAGAAAGGAGCGGCTCCTGTGCACCTAGGTTAGACACCTAGCAAGTAAGCCCATGAATTCAGGTTACAAGAGCCATTAAAAGCCATTAAAAACTGAACAATCTCGAGGAGCAATAACTGAAGTAGCCGAGAAAGGAGCGAGGAAGAGTAGTCAAAAATGTGGAACTGAGCTGCATTAGCCCTGTTGCTGTGATATGCCACCTAAAACCCCCCAACCCAACGGGGGAAAAGGGGAGCAACAGGAGCCATGCTCAAAACCCCTACTGGTGTCCAATCAACACAGAGAACAGATAATAAATAATTTTTTCAACAAACACAACAATCGCAAGGATCATCCAATATGGTGGAACCAACTCTAGCCTCAGTAATTACTGAGGGAGAAAGGGAGAAGATCAGCAGTAATCCACCGATCAATATACGACGAAAGGATCATGGGACATGCAAGCAAATATTTGATCTTTACCTACAAGAGAAGACATGGACAGGTATGTGTACAGACTAGAAACTTCATATAAATCAGAATTACAAATGTTAAAGACATCTGTGCAAAATACCCAAGACAAAGTGAATACCCTAGACACTAAATTATCCGTCATGGAACGGAAATTGGCCCAGGCCGAAGCTAGAGGGCAGGTACAAGATCAAAGTTTAAAATTTGTTAGTACCACCATAGATGATTTAGAAAACAGGAACAGACAGAATAATAATAGAGGCTTACCTGAACCAACTGGTCCTGAGGAATAAATACCAACTTTGCGTGGCACCTTTAATACCTTACTGCAATTTCCACCTATGGCTGAACTTATACTTGATCGAGCATATAGATCACTGAGACCTAAAACCGCAGACCTCACCAGACTGAGAGACATAATCTGTGGGGTACACTATTTTCATATAAAGGAAAAGATTATGGTAGCTGCACATGTAGGACTATAGACTTTGATGGGGCGCAATTAATTCTGTTTTTTTTGTTTGTTTTTTTTGTTTTTTTTCACAGAAATTGGGTAACAAATTAGTATTTACACTAATACACTAATACACAAACAGATGACACTAAAATTCTCAAAAAACGTAGTCACGCTCTTGAGCGTCTGTGACACAAGACTAATGCCCCGTACACACGGTCGGACTTTGTTCGGACATTCCGACAACAAAATCCTAGGATTTTTTCCGACGGATGTTGGCTCAAACTTGTCTTGCGTACACACGGTCGCACAAAGTTGTCGGAATTTCCGATCGCCAACAACGCGGTGACGTCAAGCACGTACGATGAGACTAGAAAAGGCCATTTCAGAACCACCCTTTGGGCTCCTTTTGCTAATGTCGTGTTAGTAAAAGTTTGGTGAGAGACGATTCGCGCTTTTTCAGACTCGTGGTTTTCAGATCGTTTTCTGCCGTTCAGTTTGTGCTTGTGGGTTTGTATCTGCTATTCAGTGCGTGCAAGCAAGCTACGTGTGACTTTAAGTAGTCATTGTGTTCTTGTGCGTTCGTTACTGTTTTTCAGGTCGCTCTTCACAGGCCTTGCTGTTCTTCAGTGCGTTCTGTTACTTCGTTCTGAGCAGCCGACCGTTTTCTAGCCATGTTGCGTATGCGTACTCCTCGTAGAGTTCGTGCTGTGCGGGGGCTTGGTGTTGGGGTCCTGACCTTGACACAAGTCCAGTCCATGAACAGGGTGGGGAGGAGTTCATGGACCAAGAATTGGTTGCTTCAGCGTGACCAGTTCTCTCATATGCCTTTGCTCCGTGAGATCCGTGAGAATAATCCTGATGATTTCAGGAACTTTCTCAGGATGACGGACCCCGTATTTCACCGTCTGTTGGCTTCGCTGACCCCCTATATCAGCAGGCAGGATACCTGCATGAGGCAAGCCATCACTCCGGAGCAGAGGCTCGTCGCTACCCTGCGGTACTTGGCAACAGGGAGAAGCCTGCAGGACTTGAAGTTCTCGACAGGCATCTCCCCCCAGGCTCTGGGGATCATTATCCCAGAGACCTGTTCTGCCACCATACAGGTCCTGCAGAAGGAGTATATGAAGGTAAGATTTTTATCCTTTAATATCACATTTTATTGTATTGAATGATTGATAATATATTGTATTTCTTTCCTCATTCCCTAATTACCATGATTGTAATATGCTGTGAATGTCCCCTTTGTCCTCACGCATGCTGGATTTGTATGTAATTAATTTTTTAGTCCTTCATACAGATTGTCCTTCAATAACCTCCCCAGCGTGTTCTCACACCCTATATTCACCTAATGTAGTCACTTAACAATGTATTTTATCATCTCCATAGTAGTGCTTTACCCCAAACACCCCCTAAACTGTTTTGAAATGTGATTTGTGCTTTAAATTCAGGCAGAGTGCCAGAGGATTTTTTTGTGGTGTCCCCAAATCATTTTTCTTAACCCTCCCTCCCCCCAACTGCTAAGTCATCTGATCCCAATTCTATCTATCCTCAATCATCTATCTGATGACTTTGCCAAACCCATACACACTATACCCATCTCTTTTGTGCTCAGATGTATGGATGAATTCCCCAAAGCATGTAGTGCAAGGGCCTGCCTGTATACTTTCAAATGGTACAGTTTGAAGTTTTTAGATCCTATTATTATCTTGAGACAGGTAATAGCAGAATGTTCAAATGTGCTCAAATGTGTACAGTGTGTATTTATATCTTTGTATTATGACACTTCTTACCTGTCCAGTGGTCTGCCAATAGTGTAACTAAGGAGGGGCTGTTCCAAGTAATACCCTGTATTTAGGCATTCATCTCTCAATGAAGTGGAGAGGGTTACCTGTCCAAGATTTCCACACCCCCCCATAATGTTAGAAATGGCCCATGAGAGGGGGGGAGGGGGGATATGATAGGTGTACCTTATACTTTGGTGTTGTTAAATTCCCCTTAATAAATGCTATCTGGAGGTTGCCCCAGAATGTTTGTGCCTAATCTGCTTGCCATGTTTCTGAGCAAAAATATTAATTTTTTTTTTTCCTCAACAGTTTCCTTCCACGCCACAGGAATGGCAGACTGTGGCCTCCCACTTTGCCCAGCGGTGGGACTTTCCTAACTGCGGAGGGGCAATTGATGGGAAACACGTCCACATCATCCCACCACCCAACTTGGGGTCGTACTATTTCAACTATAAGGGGTTCAATAGTATTGTGATGTTGGCGGTGGTGTCGGCTAATTACGGCTTCTTGTATGTGGACGTGGGGAAGAATGGGCGGATGTCCGATGGTGGAGTCATCGCCCAGACGGAGTTCTACAGGCGTCTCCAGAATGGCAGTTTGGACTTGCCAGCTCCAGAGGACAATGTGGAAGGACTCCCATTCGTGTTCGTTGCTGATGAAGCGTTTGCGCTGGGGGACCATCTTATGCAGCCATTCCCTATGAGGACCCTCACCCCGGAACAGAGGGTTTTTAATTACCGGCTGGCCAGAGCCCGAAGAGTGGTGGAGAACACATTTGGAATCCTGGCCAGCCGGTTCTGCCTATTTCTGACACCTATCCATATGGCGGAGTATAAACTTAATCATATAATCATGGCATGCTGTATTCTCCATAACTTTTTACGAAAACATTCGGCCAACTATGCTGGCTCAGTTGGGCCTGAGGCCGGAGTAATACCTGAAACAATACTGACGCTGCTTGAAAGCGGTCGTCCTGGCTTGCCCTCCCTGAGTGCCCGTGATATCCGGTTACGATACCTGGAGTTCTTTGCGGGTAGGGGGGCCATCAATATGCCTGCAAATTTGTGAAGCCTTTTTCAAATAAAAAAGCAAAAAAAATAAATTCTTTGTGGACATTTACTGCTTATGTTTGTTTTAGCTGACCCTGACAGAAATGTGTTGAGTCCAGAAAATGGCGTGATTGTGTAACCTTATACAAAGCACTGTTGGCTGTTATTTACTAAAGGCGTATACACTTTTTATACTACAAGTGCTCTTGAAACTGCAATGAAAATGCTCTTGTAGTCCAAAGAGGATTTGCACTTAGGAAAAAACCACCATTTTCTCAGAAAACAGCAATTACATCTCCACAAAAGTGTTGTAGCGTTGAGACAATAATCCACACATTCTTGATTAACAAACTTTTTAATACATGCACAATCACATGTGCATTTAGAAACGGTTTTTAAAACAAACCAACATGTTTGTTGTATAACAATTTTTGGGGTGGCATTATCAAAAATAGAAATGTCCATTTACGATAAAACAGGCCTGTGTAAAACCAACAAGAAAGACAAAAAACTTGAACTTACAAAGTTCACATATGGTAAAACTTGAAGGCAATATCAGACATGAGTATTTAGGAACTGTGTTTGATATTGCGTTCAGATGGGGTGAAGTCACCCCTTGAAAAGCCAAATTTGGAAGATGCACACCAATTTACGAATGTCAACATGTGCTAGCTCCTATCACGGGGGATCAAGGGACGTGTTTTGGGGGAGAAACCCCTTCCTCACAGCTACTTTATTATTGAGGAAGGGGTTGCACCCCCAAAGCGCGTCCATTGATCTCCCGTGATGGAAGATAGCACATGTTGGCACACTGTGTGCATCCTCCAAATTTGGCTTTTCGAAACATTGCTAAAAAATTTAAAACATTGTACCACACAAAAAAAAAGTGTTGACATTAGTTCTGGATGTTCCCGGTGAAATGCCTGGAGAAGCTGTGGAGCATGTAGATTCCTCGCTGGTTCCCAGGAGTTATCCTCAGGAGGATACCCCTTCCATTTAATCAAGTATTGAAGTTGTCTACCATTTTTTCTACAATTTAGAATTTTTTCCACCTCAAACTCGTCTTCTCCGTTGATTAGGACCGGTGGTGGTGGAGGTCTCTCTCTGTCAGAAAAAGGGCAGCACAACTACTTACTTTTTTGCAGCACTCTCCAGATCTTTCGGTACTGCTCGGGCTCTCTTAATTTCAGGTCCGACCACCGCTTCCTGAGCTGATCTTTCGATCGCCGTACCCCGAAATTCCGGTGCAGACTTTTGACCACTTTTGCCATGATCTTGGCCTTTCTGATATTGGGGTTGGGGTAAGGCCCATACTTTCCATCATAGTCGGCCTTCTTCAGGATGTCCACCATCTCCAACATCTCCCCAAAGGACATATTTGTGGCCTTAAATCTTCTCCTTCTGGATCGGGACGTTTCTGTCTCCGGGCTTTCCTCCTCCTCCTCCTCGTTGCTATAATTAGCACGCACCTGCTGTGACTCCGCCATGTGCTCTTCACCCACTGCGCCGAACGAAAAGGGGCGGAGAATAGACTAGAAAGAACGTCAGGGGTGGGCGGAGTTACACGCATGCGCAGTGTGTATAAAGCGTAACACACGTGCGTATTACGTACGATCTGTGAGCGGAGGAAGGAGCATTGGACGCGCCGATCGTAAGAACGAAGGTAAGAGACATACTTGTGCCTATACTGCTTCTAGATTGAGGCCTATATTGTAACAAGATTAGGAGAGTTTTGTCTGACATTAGGCTTTGTCTTGTGTTGTGTCTTGCAGTGAACATGGATATCTTATTACAAGATAATGACTTCATGTCAATATTCATTGACATGTTCAGGGAGCTGCCCTGTTTGTGGGAGATCAACCACCCACATTACAGGAACCAAAGAGGAAGGCAGCACTGGATCAATTGTTGGAAATTGTGAAGCTGGTGATCCCCACGGCAGACATCACATATTTGAAGATCTTAATTGGTGGCCTGAGGAGCACATATGTAAGGGAGCGCCAGAAAGTCCAGGATTCGCAGAGATCCAGAGCAGCAGATGACATCTATGTCCCCAGGATGTGGTACTATGACAGGCTACATTTTCTGGCAGGCCAGACTGAACCCAGGTCATCCCTCTCCAGTCTTCCTTCCACGCTTCCTTCCCCCCCAGCTGAGGCTTCTGACGCCCAACCTGGGCCTTCCAGGCAGCAACATGTGGAGGAGCCCAGCTTGAGCCAGGTATAGCATTCCTCTCAATATTTCTGCTTGTCCAATCAATGATGTTAACTAGCTGTTAGTTTGGAGTACTAATTTATGATTGTGATTGATGATGCAAAAAATAAAACCATGTCCCTTTTTCATACACAGGGAAGTCGCAGCCAGGAGGTGGCCGGGCCGAGCCGGCTGCCTGATCTGCAGGTCCCTCCACTCCCCCTGGAAAGAGAAAGTGGCAGGAGGAGGAGTGCCCTAGAGGAGGCTGCCATAGGCCTCTTTTGGAGGGCTACAGGGGCCCTGGGAGCACCACACACCGTGGAGGAGGACTTCGCTGCCATCATTGCCTCTAAAATGCAGAGGATGGAGGAGGGACAACAACTCATGTGTGAGTCGCTCATATTGGAGGCTCTTAATAAAGGTATGAGGGCCCAAATTACATCTCAGACACACCTTTGCGAACTCACAGATGGTCCTCCTCCTCCTCCTGCAGGTCCTCCTCCTCCTTCTCCTCCAGATCCTCCCAGTCCCCCTCCTCCTCCAGGTCCTACTCCTCCTCCTGCCACATCTCCAACAGCACAGCCACAGCCCGGAATGAAGCGTGGAAGGAAAACCAGAAAGTGAGGACCCTAGATCCAGTCTGGTCGGCCAAAAGATGCAGCCTCTTGTGGTACCACAGCCTGGGGACACAGATGTCATCTGCTGCTTTCCGGATCTCTGGGACTTCTGGACCAGACTGCCCTCCTTTACATATGGACTCCTCAGGCCACCAATTTTGATGTTCAAGAATTGATGTCTGCCCTGGGGGTCCCAGGCTTCGCTAATTTCTCCTGTTTATCCAGCGTTGCCTCCCTCTTTGTTTGGTTCAGAGCCCTTAATAAAGGAATTTTGTTTTGAATTATACTTGCCTATGTGTGTTTTACTGCAAAAAGGACAGTTGGTTTGTGAGGATTCAGGTACATTTCAAAAATACAATGTGAAATTAACAAGGGACACCAACACCAAACAATCTCCTTGAGATTAAATAATAAAAGATATCAATGGTGTTGTGGTAACTTGACACACAAAACACACACAAAAATAGTCTGGAGTAAAACTAAAAATAACATTAAACAAAGATCAGCCTTGGAAAAAATACAAACATAAAATCTAAACCAAAAATGGCTTTAAATCAAAAAAAAAAAAGAAAAAAAAAAAAAAAAAAATTCTGTCAGATGTGACAAATAACAATATATTCAGGGAATCCCAAGAAAAAAACAAAAAAATAAGTTTGTGAGAAGTGTGTGTGAATATGAGCAGCAAAACTACTTAATTCTTGTCACATTATAAAGAAGAAGAGAGTGCGCTGTATTAAACCATTTTTAACATTGCAGCGTGACGAAAGTGCTGTATCCATTGCGAACGCTAATTTTACCTGACCAAGCTGTTCCGTGTCGAAATTTCTTCTGAGCATGCGTGGCACTTTGTGCGTCGGAACAGGCCACACACGGTCGGAATTGACACGATCGGATTATGTTGTCGGAAAATTTTATCTCCTGCTCTCCAACTTTGTGTGTCGGAAAATCCAATGGAAAATGTCCAATGGAGCCCACACACGGTCGGAATTTCCGACAACACGCTCCGATCAGACATTTTCCATTGGAAAATCCGACCTTGTGTACGGGGCATAAGTCTTTCAAAGACTTCAACCAATACAAATCTGCCCTCCAAAAATACTATTCTTTCCTCCACACTGCCAAGCAAACCTATTTTACAACTCTTATTAACACCTTCTCTTCCAGTCCCCGTAAACTCTTCTCTACCTTCAACTCTCTACTTTGTCCTCCACTGCCTCCACCCACTGACTCACTCACTGCCCAGGAGATCACTAATCACTTAAAAAACAAGATTGATACAATCTGTGATGAAATCTCCACTCTACAGGTATCTCCCCCAGCTAAGACCCCATGTCAACAGGTACAACCGACACTCCCCTTTTTTAAATCTGCTACTACAGACGAAGTTGCTAAACTCCTTTCTATCGCCCACCTAACCACCTGTCCCCTGGACCCTATTCCCTCTCAAATGCTACGGTCGCCCTCTGACCCCATCCTACACTCTCTAACCCATATCTTCAATTTCTCCCTCACCTCTGGCATCTTCCCCAATGCTCTAAAACATGCACTGGTCACCCCCATACTTAAAAAGCCATCCTTGGACCCTACCAATCTTAACAACCTACGCCCTATCTCCTTGCTCCCCTTTTCCTCTAAACTACTTGAGTGCCTGGTTTACAACCAACTGAGTGACCACCTCATTAAAAACAACCTTCTTGATCCCCTTCAATCTGGATTTCGGCCTCAACACTCCACAGAAACTGCTCTTTTAAAACTCACAAACGACCTACTAACTGCAAAAACCAACGGACACTATTCTGTACTCCTACTTCTGGATCTTTCAGCTGCCTTTGACACGGCTGACCACCCCCTCCTCCTCAAAAAACTTTACTCCCTCAGTCTCCGTGACTGTGCTTTTCAGTGGCTCTCATCCTACCTATCCCAACGCACCTTCAGTGTCACTTACAATTCTACTTCCTCCACTCCTCTTCCCTTCTCTGTCGGGGTCCCCCAAGGTTCTGTTCTTGGACCTCTTTTATTTTTCAATCTACACCTCTTCCCTGGGTCAGCTGATAGCCTCTCACGGCTTTCAATATCATTTCTATGCTGACGACACACAAATCGATCTCTCCACCCCTCAACTCACTCCATCAGTCTCCTCACGCATCACTAACTTACTAACCAACATATCTGTATGGATGTCACACCACTTCCTCAAACTCAACTTGTCCAAAACTGAGCTTATAATATTTCCTCCCCCACGTGCCTCTTCCCCTGACTTCTCTGTCAAGAGCAATGGCAAAACCATCCACCCGTCCCCACATGTCAGGGTGCTAGGTGTTATCCTGGAGGCTGAACTCTCCTTTCGGCCCCACATCCAATCACTTTCCAAATCTTTCCGCCTCAACCTCCGCAACATCTCTAAACTACGTCCCTTTCTAACCAATGAAACCACAAAGCTCCTGATTCACTCCCTGGTTATCTCTCGCCTCGACTACTGCAACTCCCTCCTCATTGGCTTACTCATCCACCTTACAAACCGCTCAGTGTCTGCTACCCCTCTCTGCCAATCCCTCCATTGGCTACCACTCACCCAACGAATTAAATTCAAAATACTAACAATAAGTTACAAAGCCATCCACAACTCTGCCCCCAGCTACATCACTAACCTAGTCTCAAAATACCAACCTAATTGCCATCTCCGTTCCTCCCAAGACCTCCTGCTCTCTAGCTCCCTCATCACCTCCTCCCATATCTGCCTCCAGGACTTCTCCCGAGCCTCGCCCATCCTCTGGAATTCCCTACCCCAATCTGTCAGACTGTCTCCAAATTTATGCACTTTTAGGCGATCCCTGAAAACTTTCCTCTTCAGAGAAGCCTATCCTGCCTCCATCTAACAACTGCACAATTTTCTCCATTAGCTCATCCCCCACAGCTATTAGCCTTTTGTATAATTTGACCCTCCCTCCTAGATTGTAAGCTCTAACGAGCAGGGCCCTCTGATTCCTTCTGTATTGAATTGTATTGTACTTATACGGTCTGCCCTAATGTTGTAAAGCGCTGCGTAAACTGTCGGCGCTATATAAATCCTGTATAATAATAATAATAATACACTTCTATTAATGGTGCTGTTAATATACACAAGAGAAATTGAGTAAAACCCAGGTAATTGGGTAATAAATATTTTTTTTTTTTTTTTTAACAGTAAAGGTTTTTATTTAACAATCAGCATTACAAAATCATCAGTGTACGACAATTAGTATCCAGTCATTACATCATTATGGTAAAGCATCCACTTAAGGAAACAGTACAGGATCTCACAAATGCATATTTACTAGCTTCCTGTACATCTTGTAGCATATAGAAAGATAATGAAACAACAATATTGCGCATTTTCATATAACCCATTTTATCCTATTCTTACAACTTACATCCAAGTATTAGGCAACCTTATTAGTAATTCCCCTCTAGTCTTCATCCGCATATTCCCTGTCTCCCTCCCCCAATGAGATCGTAGGATATTCCTATCTGGAGCCAGCTCTCAGGATCAGCAGGTGGCATATTTACTACCCCCCAAGATCCGGTACATGGGAGAAGAGTTCATCTGGTCAAATATGATTATCATCTGGAACGACCCGATGACCCCCCGTGTCCGAGGGAGGGGCAAGCCCCAAACCGAGACCAGGGAGTCCGTCACTCGGTCCCCAGCTCCCGGTCCCTCAACCACGCGTAGCCATCCAGGCCGACCAGACCTTATTAAATTTAGCAGGACACTGCCTGCTTTCATATATAAGTTTGTACAGTGGCAGCACTGAGTCTACCGCTTTCTTCCAGGACCCGAGGGTGGGGGGCTCAGCTGACTTCCAATGTAGCATTATCTCCCTCCTTGCCTAGAACAGCATGAGTGTTATAGAAAGTTTAGTGTATCTGTCCCCCTCTACATCACCCAAGTAGCTTAACAGAAGCAGCATGGGATCAGGTGACAACTCAGTTTCACATATGGGTAATAAATATTTAATTGCACTATGGAGAGAACAGCAGGTGGGAAGGATGAGATGGGTATAGAGATGAGACTATCATCCTCTAATGTGGGGGTCCCTTTTTTTTAATTAAGTTATTAATTATGATGTGATTATTAATAATGATGTTAAACATGCAAATGAGAAATTAAGATGAATATGTTGTAGGTTTGATGTTATAGATATAATTATATGCACTATGAAGGGGGAGATGGATGGAGAGGAGAGAGAAAGGAGTAGTGGATAGACAATACAATTGGGGATCCTGGGGGTTTTTGCCCCTCCTTTTTTTTTCTTTCTTCACTCTCCCCTCTCTCCATCAGTGGGGTACTATTAATAATATGAGAATGTTTCTAATATTATTGGAACTGATAAAGATGGATAATAATAGGGAATAATGGATGTAGTAGACAACCTATACTTCCTTCCCCGAATGTCCCCCGCCATAATTGTTTATACTTCTTAAATTTTTGAGATCTCTCGGTCGTCTTGAGATAGAGCTTACAGACTTATATGTTTAACCCATCTGTGTATATATATATATATATATATATATATATATGCCTACTAAGATAGCGATGTGTGGCAGATCTGGTTGAGGTATCTCTAGACCCTCCCCTATAGGAAATAGAGTCATAGAGGCAGATAGAGTCATTTAGTTTTGATATTTGTGTGTAAATTTGTGTGTAATTTGTGGTGTGTGCTTGTTTTTTTTCCCTCTCTTTTTCCCTCTTTTTTTTTCTCTTCCTATGGGTACGGTAAAGATTTGTTCTTTTAATGCTAGAGGACTTAATTCTCCATCAAAAAGATTGCAGATCTTAAATTCCCTTCATAAGCAGAAAGTCAATATCATACTTTTTCTGGAAACACATTTTTGCTCAGATCACATACCTGATATACGAAACAAACATTAACCAACATGGTTCCATGATTCAGTCTCATATTCTAAGTCCAGAGGAGTCTCTATTGCAAATCATAAAACTTTACCTCATCAAATTTTACAGAGTTTGAAGGCCAGAGATGGAAGGTATCTACTCTTAAAAATCTCACTATATGGAAAAATCTTCACAATTATTAATCTATATTTACCAAATTACGACCAGATTAAGATGGGTTTACAGATCCTTACAGAGCTAGTGGAGAGGGCAGAGGGAACAGTCCTCATTGGGGGAGACTTTGTGTTGGACTCAAATTTAGATACTACTGCAACTCGTTCATATCACGCCAGGGGCGGATCCAGAGCCTAGTCTCGGGAGGGGCACTGCCAGAAAATACGTTTTTTTGGGGGTAAATTTAACGGGGAAATGGCTGGTGTTAGCGCTTCAATCATCACGGCACCATGGTTGTTATGGTGTCAGGATGATTGAAGCGCATTATTACTATTATTACATGGTTATAAAAAATGAAATGGTTCAACTCACCATAGAATCAGTGGGAGCCCCGAGCGTGTCACTTGCCACTGTTATCTGCCACATGTTGGGGATTGTCACTTGCCACGTCACCTGTCACTAGATGCGGATTGTCACTTGCCACGTCCCATGCCACACGTTGCGGCTTGTCACTTGCCACGTCCCATGCCACACATTGCGGATTGTCACTTGCCACACGTTGCAGATTGTCACATGCCACGTCCCATGCCACACGTTGCGGATTGTCACTTGCCACGTCCCATGCCACACGTTGCAGATTGTCACTTGCCACGTCCCATGCCACACGTTGCAGATTGTCACTTGCCACGTCCCATGCCACACGTTGCAGATTGTCACTTGCCACGTCCCATGCCACACGTTGCAGATTGTCACTTGCCACGTCCCATGCCACAGGTTGCGGATTGTCACTTGCCACGTCCCATGCCACACGTTGTGGATTGTCACTTGCCACGTCCCATGCCACACGTTGCAGATTGTCACTTGCCATGTCCCATGCCACACGTTGCAGATTGTCACTTGCCATGTCCCATGCCACACGTTGCAGATTGTCACTTGCCACGTCCCATGCCACACGTTGCGGATTGTCACTTGCCACGTCCCATGCCACACGTTGCAGATTGTCACTTGCCACGTCCCATGCCACACGTTGCAGATTGTCACTTGCCACGTCCCATGCCACAGGTTGCGGATTGTCACATGCCACGTCCCATGCCACACGTTGCGGATTGTCACTTGCCACACGTTGCAGATTGTCACTTGCCACGTCCCATGCCACACGTTGCAGATTGTCACTTGCCACGTCCCATGCCACAGGTTGCGGATTGTCACTTGCCTGCTATAATTGTCTGCTGTGTCCCAGTCAGAGTCAGGCTTATTTAACTGGTGACCCCCTGTCATCAGTGCTGGGCAGGGAGGAATGGGCTGGCTGCTGCCACTGGGAGAGCGATGGGAGCAGAGCGAACACAGGGCTCATCCTGAGCGGATGTGTCAGCGCTCCATCCCGCCCCAGGGGGGGCAGCAGAGAGATGATGTAATCTCTCTGCTGCCGCGGCTGCCTGTACTTTCAACAGTGTGGGCGGAACTGCAGGGATGCAGGGCGGCGCTGGGCGGTGAGAGATGATGTTATCTCTCTGCTCCCCCACCCACAGGCTCCCTGATTGGCCAGCAGCCGCTCACACTGTCACTGAGCCGCACACCGCTGTTTACGTAGCCGCCCGTGCTCTCAGCTGTGGAGCTGCCCGCCGGCTCCCTGATTGGCCAGCACTGCAGCCGCTCACAAACTAACTGTCACTGAGCCGCACACAGCTGTTCACTTAACGGAGCCGCCCGTGCTCTCAGCTGTGGAGCCGCCCGCCGGCTCTCTCACCCACAGCGATGCCTGCCCTGCCCACCCACTCACCCACAATCTCGGAGGGGGCAATTGCCCTGTTGCCCCCCCCCCCTGGATCCGCCCCTGTATCACGCCACTAATCAACTGAATGAATTTAAACGTTTCCTTGAAAGAAATCAATTAGTGGATCTGTGGAGAGTTCTTCATCTGACGGTTAAAGACTACTCATATTATTCAACAGTACATAATACTTATCATAGATTAGACTATTTTCTTATTAGTTAAGTAGGACTGTCAATGACACTTTTCTCTGGATTCGGTAGTTTTCTCTGGTCTGACCATGCTCCAGTGTTCTTGGTACTAGCTGTATCTGGTCATAAGAGTCCATGCTGGTCCTGGAGACTAAATGATAATTTGCTTAAAGATAAAGCCTGTGAAATGGAAATCTGCCAAGCAATAAATTAATTTGTGCAGATTCATGAGACAGACACAACCTCACTCCCTTTACAATGGGAAACATTAAAATGTGTACTGTGGGGCCTCTTTATTAAACATGGAGCTAGATTGAAGGCAGATAAATCTCTAAATCTAACATCCCGTCTATTAAAAGAAATTTCAGCATTACAAAACGTATATAAGCAAAACTCCACTCCAGAAAACCTGATACTATTAACAGATAAACGTATTGAGTTACAAACTTTATTGAATCAACAGGCTTTATGACTTAGGTATGAAACCTGGGCCCTGTTTTATCAACATGGGAACAAACCTGGTTGACTGTTAGCGAGGGCTTTACGTCAGCGTCTGCCCTTGACTCCTATAAATAAAATTCAGAATGCCCCTGGGGATATGACATATGAATCTATAGAAATTTCTAAGACATTTCACACATATTATTCCAAATTATATAATATACCAATACAGCAATCAGGTGTGGATATGGAAGGGAGTCATAACAAAGTACGACAATACATCAGGGAAATGGCTTTGCCTGTTTTCCGGTGGAAATAACAGAAGAATTGGAAAGTGACTTCTCGATAGTGGAGATACAAAAGGCTATATCTGCACTGTTTCCGGGCAAGAGACCCGGGGCCCAGATGGACATACTCCTCGTTTTTATAAGACGTTTCAAGAAGCCCTGGTTCCTGTCCTTAATAGGATGTTTAATTATATTTCTGCCTCTCAACCATTTGCCCCAGAGAGCATGGAAGCAAATATATCAATTATCCCTAAACCTGGTAAAGACCATATCATATGTAGTAACTATCGTCCAATTTCCCTTACAAATATAGACTAGTGTCTCTATTCAAAAATTATTGCAAATAGACTCATGCTCATCTTGCCAACATACATCCATCTAGATCAAGTTGGCTTTACAATGGGTAGAGAGGCAAGAAACAATACAATAAAGACGTTTACACTCAGGCCCGGATTTACTCCCTTTGCCGCCCCAAGGCCGGGTCCTTCAATGCCGCCCCCCCCACACACACACACACACCACCATTCTCGTCCTTTATCGATGACTGCTACAATAGATCAATTAAAAACATATCTCCATACACGAGAACACTGAAAACAACTTTAATTGTACAGACTAAAAATACTTTAGGGTAAGCGCGCGTGGGGTAAGGATTTTTCGCTGGCAATTTTTCAGGGCAATGGCTGGTGTTAGTGCCTCAATCATCCCCGGCACCATGGTTGGTATGGTGTCAGGATGATTGAAACACATTACTTCTATCATTACATTGTAATGTAAAATGAAATAGTTCAACTCACCATAATGCAGAATCATTGGGAGCCCTGAGCGTGTCACTTGCCACCATCGCTTGTCACTTGACACTATGCCTGCCACCAGATGGAGATGTCACTTGCCATGATGCCACCACATGGGGATGTCACTTGCCACACTGCCTGGCTGCCACCAGATGGGGATGTCACTTGCCACGCTGCCACCAGATGGAGATGTCACTTGCCACGCTGCCACCAGATGGGGATGTCACTTGCCACACTGCCTGTCTGCCACCAGATGGGGATGTCACTTGCCATGCTGCCACCAGATGAAGATGTCACTTGCCACACTGCCTGGCTGCCACCAGATGGGGATGTCACTTGCCACCAGATGGAGATGTCACTTGCCACACTGCCTGGCTGCCACCAGATGGAGATGTCACTTGCCACGCTGCCACCAGATGGAGATGTCACTTGCCACACTGCCACCAGATGGAGATGTCACTTGCCACGCTGCCAGCAGATGGAGATGTCACTTGCCACACTGCCTGGCTGCCACCAGATGGGGATGTCACTTGCCATGCTGCCACCAGATGGGGATGTCACTTGCCATGCTGCCACCAGATGGGGATGTCACTTGCCACACTGCCACCAGATGGGGATGTCACTTGCCACACTGCCACCACATGGGGATGTCACTTGCCACACTGCCACCACATGGGGATGTCACTTGCCACACTGCCTGGCTGCCACCAGATGGGGATGTCACTTGCCACGCTGCCACCAGATGGAGATGTCACTTGCCACTCTGCCTGCCACCAGATGGGGATGTCACTTGCCATGCTGCCACCAGATGGAGATGTCACTTGCCACACTGCCTGGCTGCCACCAGATGGAGATGTCACTTGCCACGCTGCCACCAGATGGAGATGTCACTTGCCACGCTGCCACCAGATGGAGATGTCACTTGCCACACTGCCTGGCTGCCACCAGATGGGGATGTCACTTGCCACACTGCCTGGCTGCCACCAGATGGGGATGTCACTTGCCACGCTGCCACCAGATGGAGATGTCACTTGCCACTCTGCCTGCCACCAGATGGAGATGTCACTTGCCACGCTGCCACCAGATGGAGATGTCACTTGCCACGCTGCCACCAGATGGAGATGTCACTTGCCACACTGCCTGGCTGCCACCAGATGGGGATGTCACTTGCCACGCTGCCACCAGATGGAGATGTCACTTGCCACTCTGCCTGCCACCAGATGGAGATGTCACTTGCCACTCTGCCTGCCACCAGATGGAGATGTCACTTGCCACTCTGCCTGCCACCAGATGGAGATGTCACTTGCCACGCTGCCACCAGATGGAGATGTCACTTGCCAAGCTGCCACCAGATGGAGATGTCACTTGCCACACTGCCTGGCTGCCACCAGATGGAGATGTCACTTGCCATGCTGCCACTAGATGGAGATGTCACTTGCCACACTGCCTGTCTGCCACCAGATGGGGATGTCACTTGCCACACTGCCTGTCTGCCACCAGATGGGGATGTCACTTGCCACGCTGCCACCAGATGGAGATGTCACTTGCCACGCTGCCACCAGATGGGGATGTCACTTGCCACACTGCCTGTCTGCCACCAGATGGGGATGTCACTTGCCATGCTGCCACCAGATGAAGATGTCACTTGCCACACTGCCTGGCTGCCACCAGATGGGGATGTCACTTGCCACCAGATGGAGATGTCACTTGCCACACTGCCTGGCTGCCACCAGACGGAGATGTCACTTGCCACGCTGCCACCAGATGGAGATGTCACTTGCCACACTGCCACCAGATGGAGATGTCACTTGCCACGCTGCCAGCAGATGGAGATGTCACTTGCCACACTGCCTGGCTGCCACCAGATGGGGATGTCACTTGCCATGCTGCCACCAGATGGGGATGTCACTTGCCATGCTGCCACCAGATGGGGATGTCACTTGCCACACTGCCACCAGATGGGGATGTCACTTGCCACACTGCCACCACATGGGGATGTCACTTGCCACACTGCCACCACATGGGGATGTCACTTGCCACACTGCCTGGCTGCCACCAGATGGGGATGTCACTTGCCACGCTGCCACCAGATGGAGATGTCACTTGCCACTCTGCCTGCCACCAGATGGGGATGTCACTTGCCATGCTGCCACCAGATGGAGATGTCACTTGCCACACTGCCTGGCTGCCACCAGATGGAGATGTCACTTGCCACGCTGCCACCAGATGGAGATGTCACTTGCCACGCTGCCACCAGATGGAGATGTCACTTGCCACACTGCCTGGCTGCCACCAGATGGGGATGTCACTTGCCACACTGCCTGGCTGCCACCAGATGGGGATGTCACTTGCCACGCTGCCACCAGATGGAGATGTCACTTGCCACTCTGCCTGCCACCAGATGGAGATGTCACTTGCCACGCTGCCACCAGATGGAGATGTCACTTGCCACGCTGCCACCAGATGGAGATGTCACTTGCCACACTGCCTGGCTGCCACCAGATGGGGATGTCACTTGCCACGCTGCCACCAGATGGAGATGTCACTTGCCACTCTGCCTGCCACCAGATGGAGATGTCACTTGCCACTCTGCCTGCCACCAGATGGAGATGTCACTTGCCACTCTGCCTGCCACCAGATGGAGATGTCACTTGCCACGCTGCCACCAGATGGAGATGTCACTTGCCAAGCTGCCACCAGATGGAGATGTCACTTGCCACACTGCCTGGCTGCCACCAGATGGAGATGTCACTTGCCACGTTGCCACCAGATGGAGATGTCACTTGCCACACTGCCTGGCTGCCACCAGATGGGGATGTCACTTGCCATGCTGCCACCAGATGGGGATGTCACTTGCCACACTGCCACCAGATGGGGATGTCACTTGCCACACAGCCACCAGATGGGGATGTCACTTGCCACACTGCCACCAGATGGGGATGTCACTTGCCACGCTGCCACCAGATGGGGATGTCACTTGCCACGCTGCCACCAGATGGGGATGTCACTTGCCACGCTGCCACCAGATGGGGATGTCACTTGCCACGCTGCCACCAGATGGAGACCTCACTTGCCACACTGCCACCAGATGGGGATGTCACTTGCCACGTTGCCACCAGATGGGGTTGTCACTTGCCACGCTGCCACCAGATGGGGATGTCACTTGCCACGTTGCCACCAGATGGGGATGTCACATGCCATGCTGCCACCAGATGGAGACGTCACTTGCCACACTGCCACCAGATGGGGATGTCACTTGCCATGCTGCCACCAGATGGAGACGTCACTTGCCACACTGCCACCAGATGGGGATGTCACTTGCCACACTGCCACCAGATGGGAATGTCACTTGCCACACTGCCACCAGATGGGGATGTCACTTGCCACACTGCCACCAGATGGGGATGTCACTTGCCACACTGCCACCAGATGGGGATGTCACTTGCCACACTGCCACCAGATGGGGATGTCACTTGCCACACTGCCACCAGATGGGAATGTCACTTGCCACACTGCCACCAGATGGGAATGTCACTTGCCACACTGCCACCAGATGGGGATGTCACTTGCCACACTGCCACCAGATGGGAATGTCACTTGCCACACTGCCACCAGATGGGGATGTCACTTGCCACACTGCCACCAGATGGGGATGTCACTTGCCACACTGCCACCAGATGGGAATGTCACTTGCCACACTGCCACCAGATGGGAATGTCACTTGCCACACTGCCACCAGATGGGGATGTCACTTGCCACACTGCCACCAGATGGGGATGTCACTTGCCACACTGCCACCAGATGGGGATGTCACTTGCCACGTTGCCACCAGATGGGGATGTCACTTGCCACGTTGCCACCAGATGGGGATGTCACTTGCCATGCTGCCACCAGATGGAGACGTCACTTGCCACACTGCCACCAGATGGGGATGTCACTTGCCACACTGCCACCAGATGGGAATGTCACTTGCCACACTGCCACCAGATGGGGATGTCACTTGCCACACTGCCACCAGATGGGGATGTCACTTGCCACACTGCCACCAGATGGGGATGTCACTTGCCACACTGCCACCAGATGGGGATGTCACTTGCCACGTTGCCACCAGATGGGGATGTCACTTGCCACGTTGCCACCAGATGGGGATGTCACTTGCCACGTTGCCACCAGATGGGGATGTCACTTGCCATGCTGCCACCAGATGGAGACGTCACTTGCCACACTGCCACCAGATGGGGATGTCACTTGCCACACTGCCACCAGATGGGAATGTCACTTGCCACACTGCCACCAGATGGGGATGTCACTTGCCACACTGCCACCAGATGGGGATGTCACTTGCCACACTGCCACCAGATGGGGATGTCACTTGCTACGCTGCCTGTCTGCCACCAGATGAAGGAGGGCGGAACAGCGGTGCTGGCAATGAGAGATGTCATCTCTCTCCCCCCGCCGCCGCACCGCTGACATTACTTGTTAATCTTTTCAAAAATGGCGCCGGGCGGCGCAATCACGCTACTGCGCATGCGGCCGAGCGCGTACGAGCTTTCCCGAGCCCAGCCACTTCAGAACTGCGCATGCGCAGTAGTGGGCGGCTCGCGGCCATCTTTTCTAAGGGCACCGGTGCCCTTAATCAAATTTAACGGGCAGCCTGAAAGGGGGGGGCGGCCGCGAAGTCGCCGCAGGAGCGGCGCCGCCCCTGCACCGCTGCCGCCCCGAGGCCTGGCCTCGGTGGCCTTATGGCAAATCCGGCCCTGTTTACACTAATGGAATATGCCCAGAAGCACTCCATCCCATCATGTCTTTTATCAATAGATGCCGAAAAGGCATTTGACAGGGTGGGATGGTGCTTCCTTGAAGAAGCTTTGAAACAGTTGGGAGTAAGACCTCAGCTTCTGCAAAAGATTATGGCTCAGTATTCTAATCCAAAAGTTAGAATATGTATGAACTGAATTCTTTCTAATTCTACAAGGATATCAAATATTACCTGACAAGGGTGCCCCTTGTCTCCTCTTTTTTATATAATAGTAATGGAACATCTAACGACAGCTATTCACAATAATTTGGATGTTCAAGGGATTCGAGTTAAAGGAAAGGAATCTAAAATGTCAGTATATGTGGAGGATTTGTTAATATACGTTACTAATCCGACAGAACCAAATCTTATACACAAATTTAATCTCTTGGGAGCAGTAAGTAACTTCGAAGTTAATTATGATAAATCAGAGGCATTAAATATATCATTACTGACCAAAGTTCTAAAAGTTCACCAAAAAAACTTATCTTTTAAATGGCAAGAGGTAATTTTACATTATATTTACGAGCAGCATCTATGATAAGGATTGTGTATTGGTTTCATAGTGTAAAATGTAAGCAGTGGGTGAAGAAGAATTACATTAGAAGATATTGCCCCCATAAAACTCAAATCACTGCCATGGGTTAACCCTCAAGCCCGACCCAGGAAGAAAGACCTATCGCTTCTTGTCTCTTCAACAATAAAGATATGGGATTCGATATTAAAGAAAAAGCTCCCTTCTACACAGATTGGGCCAAGGACTCCTTTGTTTTCCAACCCTGAATTTCCACCAGTGTTAGAGGCTACGACTTGTATTAAATGGAAAAATAATGAGTGCACAAGAATTGTTCAGACCTTGGTTGATGGCAAACTTTCTCTGTTGATCAACCTGGGACCGAGTATGAATCCAAGTGGATGCAATATCAACAGTTATAAACATATACTAGATCTTTGTCACAAATTTCTCCAATATATAGCTCTCTAACAGATTTTGAGCAATTAATATTACAAGAGCAAAGACCAACACACAGTCTATCAACTATATATAAACTGTTACTTCCTACTAGTCCTCTTACTGAATTATCGTGCATGAAAAAAATGGGAGGCTGAGATAGATAGGTCAATCTCACTGTCAGAGTGGGAAAACGCGGTTTTCTTGACACATGAACAATCATCATCCGCCAAACACCAAGAAAGAAATTATAAAATTATGACTAGGTGGTATCGATGGCCAATGGACTTACATAGTGTGAATGGATATAATCTGGAAACATGTTGGAGATCTTTTAATGAAAGGGGTACAATGGCACATATTTGGTATTATTGCCCATTGGTGATGGACTTCTGGTTAAAGATATTTCATATCTATCAGAAGATAGCAAAATCTAACATACAATTAAATATCTGTACTTCAGTACTATCAATTATTTGAGGGTCAATGAAATTCATTAAGGGGGATACTTAACAACACATGCTAATAGCTGCATGGACAATAACAGCTCGAAATTGTTAAAAAATTATATGCCCCACAATAGCAGAAAGGGTATGTAGAATGAGCGAGATCCAGTCCTTGGAAAGAATGATTCAAATAGAAGAGAATTCCAGCAAACAAGTTTCAAAAGTATGGCAACAATGGGAAGAATTCCAAACCTCTGCAACATTTATACAATATTTATGAATAATGATAGACCAGAACCCTTTCTCCCTGCCTTTTTCCTCTTCTTCCCCCTTTTCCTTCCTTCTACCTTTCTTTTTCTTCCCCTCTGTGGTGAATGTGAGATGGTTGTTTGTAATATGTTTTGTGTGAAGTCTCTCTTGTAGATGGGATATGGATATTGATAAAGAGAGAATTGCATAATAATATAACGTATAATATAAAATGTATATGTTACAATATGCCTACAAATATAAAAACAGTTACAGGAAGTTACCGAGTTACGAACACAATAGGGACTGTAGGCTTGTTCGTCAAAGTTGTTCGTAAGTCACAACACTGCATTTGTAAGTGTAACTTCCAGTCGGAACGCTGCATTTGTAAGTGTAACGTCCGCCTGTGCATGGATGTGGGATGTTCCGGGCGCTTGTTATATTATCTGGTGCTCTTCTGGCCATGCAGTACATGTAGTACTGCAGTATGAGATGTGTG
The DNA here is from genome assembly GCF_042186555.1 of Aquarana catesbeiana. NCBI lineage: Eukaryota > Metazoa > Chordata > Amphibia > Anura > Ranidae > Aquarana > Aquarana catesbeiana. The sequence goes on along the minus strand of NC_133328.1, from coordinate 61,885,233 downwards.
TGGAGGTATCCAGGACCAGCATGGAGCACAAGTGGCTGGCATTTGAGGCCGTTCATAAGAAGGAGTCATTCGTAACTTGGGTTTTCGTAACTCGTGAACTGCCTGTACTCAACTTAGGGTTTAAGATGTAATGTCCTTCATAGTTCCTTGCTCAGTCCAACTCAAAATCGTCCTCAAAACTCTCCAGCTCCTGGTAGCCATGTCTTTCCTCATTGTCTTTCCAAACACCTCCCTTGTCCGAACACATTTTTCTTTCAAAAGCTCCCCAAGCCCCTCCCACCAACTTCCTGCATACACCAACTTCCTGCATAACAACTTGATCTGTTCAGATCCAAAAACCTACCCAACTGGTTTATTTACATATCAATGGAGGGGAAGGGCCTCTGTAAACATATGCTCTTAAATAATTTATCTAACTCCCTATTATTGCAATAAAGTCACTATACAAATGGCCATAGCAACACAGCTGGAGATGTATCTCTTATAAATTAATTGTATTGTGATAATGTACCATAATACCCAATTCTACAAGTATTCAGTGTATTTTTTTGTATACTTTGTCTAAAATTGAAATATTAATAAAAGAGAGATTGAAAGGAAAAACCTTCTGTGTGCAGCAGCCCCCCTCGGCCCCCCCTAATACTTACCTAAGCCCCATCTCGATCCAGCGATGTTGCACAAGAATCTTGATTGTCCGGGACTCTCCCTCCCCATTGGCCGAGACAGCAGTGGGGCGCCATTGCCTCTGTGGGGCGCCATTGCAGGAGCGCTGGCAGGGGACCCGAGAAGAGGAGGATCAGGGCTGCTCTGTACAAAACCACTGCACAGAGCACGTAAGTATAACATGTTTGTTATTTTTAAACAAAAAAAAATGAAACTTTAATATTACTTTAAGTCAATCATTTCGCTTCGGATTCATTCATTAAGTCAATAATTTTGTTTGGTCATATTCGTTATGTTAGAATGATTCATTTTCAGAATTTGTCTCATGTATTCAGATCTGTTTCGTGTATTCGTTTTTCCGAATCAATTCATATTGATTCCTAAATGAATTTGTTGTTTTCGTTATAATTTATTTCAGATTCGTTAAAATTTGTTATTATTGTGATTCGGAGATTTGGATACATCCAAATATCTAACTAACAAAAATTTCTTCCTAATTTGGATTCGTAACAAAACGGATTGCACATGTCTAGGCTGTACACACGCTGCGGTTGCTTCTCATCTGAGTGTGGTCTATATTATTCTTGCTGTGGTGTTCAACAGGCATGTTTGCCTGCCGAATGCGACCTATTCATCTAAATGGGGCAACGTGGGAAACCAGTATGCGGTGGTGCAGGTTTTTCAGGGTTAAAGCAGGCAGCGAGGAGGTGACATACACCCAGTAAAACCCCCTTTCAAAAGCAATCCACTGCTTTTCAAAGGACGGAACAAGCTTTTACAATAAAGACAATATGCGGCTCTGCTGATGCTCAAAGTGCAGGCTGGTCCCACTACTGTCATCATCTGGAAATGCACTCTGAGAAATGGCATGCAGCTATTGCTAGACTGTATGCATGTAGACTGCTGAAGATGAGTGGGGCTGATATGCAACAAAGGATGAAAAAAAAGGTGAAAACTGTACTTTAAAAAACACGCACAATTCCCCGTTGTTTAGAAAAATAAATGCAAGCTAGTTACATCTCCTTTACTTTTGTAATTTTTCTTTTTTTTGTGTGTGGGCTCATTTTGCCACTTCTACTGCCACACTTGTATAATAGATGATGGATCAGTTCCAGGATTCATAATATTGAGAATGTAAAGAAAACCAAGCAAAGAATAAAGCTCCAGTGATCTAAGGGTGGATTTATATGCACATTGCTGTATGATCTACATAATTATACATCACCACTTTGTAGGTTCAAACACTTGATATAGGGTCAAGTACAGCAGTTCATTTAATCATCACAATCGTATTAGAAATAAGAGGTTATTGAAGTATTGCACTGACTCTTTCAATGTTAGATTAATAGGGCCATCTGTACATTGCAATTTCTCTGTAACCATGACTGACTAGCAATCACTGGTGATTCAGAAAAGTATCACCTTGTGTATAGTCCTCACACAATACTTTATAGGACAAAGACTCAGTAAAGGATCACTGTTGGGTTTAATCACTATCGTCATTTAAAGAAACTCTTTCAGCCTCTAAAAAAGTCATACCCGTAGTATGCCACAAGAGAAGCGGTATTATACTTACATCTCCCATGTCTCCTACCTCCCCTCTGTTCCAGTGCTCCAGCATCCAGGACCGGGACAAGGGGTGGGCAGGAGGGACAGCTACCCTGGGCACTGTGGTATCATGTGAGGTTAGGGGGGCACCATGAGGGGATTGAGGAGGGGAGGGATATTGTGTTGGGAGGAGGAATTTGGGGGAAGCAGGGGGTAGGAATTGTTCTAGCAGGGGAAATTAGGAATAAGCGGCATTGATGAGCACTGATAGGCAGCATTGATGGGCATCGATAGGCAGCATTGATAAGCTCTGATAGGTGGCACTGATAGGCGGAATAGATGGGCACTGAAAGGCGGCACTGATAGGCAGAATTGATGGGCACTGATAGGAAGCACTGAGGGGCATTGAGCACTGATAAGCAGCACTGATAGGTGGCACTGATGGATGCTGATAGGCGGCACTGATTGACGCTGATAGGTGGCATTGATGGGCACTAATAAGCAGCACTGGATTTTACACAGTATAGGCAGTTCTTTTTTTTTTTAATTCTTTATTTTTTCCATACTAAGTGTGTACAACAAAAAACACATCCAGTATAAGTACAATGTCAAAATCAAACATGAAGAAAAAATGCAAACAGGGTTACAAAAAACAAGGTCAGCGAATCAAGTTTCCTTAGTTAGCACCATATTCAAGGCTTATGGTGGTGGAACCCCAGTATAACAATACTGACAGTGTATGGGACCTTGAGAGTGCTCTGGGAGCTTAGTCGTTTGACCTGAAGCTGACGTTAATGCATGTCAAGCTGTGTCACTCAGTGATATGAGATATTTTTATAGATAATTGGGGAGAATGAGGATCCGAAGAGCTAAGTAGCCCAGACATGAGACATGTGGAGATGTAATAAATTTTAGGATCTTCACTGTATCTGATCAGGTAGCCCATGAATGGGGAGACTTAATACGGGAACTGGTATCCTCAAGGGTAGAAAAGAATGTGAACGGGATAAAGGGGGGGGGCAGGCAGGGAGAGGAGGCAAGACAGAGAAAGAGGCAAAGACTGGATACAGGAGGTAGTAGAAAAGGGTAGATTAAAGTGTGATAATGTGATATTATGAGGTGTGGTGCCCTCTGCCTAGGAGATGATACCAGCCCATTAAATCAGTTAGATTGTGCCATTTCTTGGAGATAGGCTTCTGTGTAGATAAAATGCTGCCAGGGTCTCCAGGTCTCTCGAAAGGTCTCCTCTCGATTGTGCAAGGTAGCAGTAAGATCCTCCATATCCCTTAGTTCATTCACTTTAGTAAACCATAGGGACTTTGCCAGTGGTCTCTCTGATCTCCAACAAAAGGAAATACAAGCCTTGGCGGCATTCAGTAACTGAATGGTGAGGGAGGTCTTGTATTTCTTAATAGGTCGTTCTGATAGATGGAGCAAACAGGCTGCAGGATTCCCCTCCAGGGAGACACCAGTCAGGTGTCTAATTGTGCGGGCAACCTCAAGCCAGAATGGGGTGAGTTTGGTGCATGTCCAGAAAATATGTAACATTGTCCCCTCCTCAGCGCCACAGCGCCAACAAAGGCTGGGGACCTGGGGAAAGAAGCGATGCAGAACGGCAGGGACCCTATACCATAGAGTCATAATTTTGTAACAGGTTTCCTGTACCCTAGTGGCTATAGAAGATTTCTGGGCAAAGTAAAGAATTTTTTTCCTCTGTACATCAGTGAATTGGGTTCCGAGTTCTGCCTCCCATTTGGTGATAAACAGGGGAACATACCCTTCCTCTGGCTGAATTAGGGAAGAGTAGAGCAGCGAGAGACAGTATCGTACTGGTTCCCCACGGTGGCAAATGAGCTCCAGTTCAGTGAGTTGGCGGGTAATGCCTGGTTTCCTCAAGCAGCTGCGCAGGTAGTTGCGCAGCTGTAAGCCACTCCAGAAATCTAAGGGAGGGTCCGTCACTGATGTCCCAGCTTCTGAAGAAAGCTGGCCATTGGGCTCCAGGGAATCATATAGGCAAAGTCTGGTGCCCATTGCCAGTCGCTTAAAATGAGGATTCTGAAAACCAGGTGGAAATTCCGGATTGCCCAGAACCGGAACCGTGGGGGAAGGCTGCGGGGACACAGAAGAGCGCTGAAAAGCGTCCCTGACTACCGACAGGGTGCTGCCCAATGTAGGGTGCTCCGTGAGGTCTTTAGACAGGGGTGCAGCGATCCAGGGCCAGCTCTTGGCCGTATCCCCGGAGTCCTCCACTTCCATAACCACCCAGTGCTTTGCCTCTGCATGACAGTGCCAGTCCACCAACCTAGTGAGGTGGACTACCCTGTAATAAACTTTCATGTCTGGGAGGCCAACCCCACCCCCCGCTTTTCGCCAGGTAAAGGAGTTGGAGTCTGATTCGCGGTTTGCGATAAGACCAGACGAAAGCCCGGAACATGGAGTCGATTTGTTTGAAAAAAGCTGGAGGTAGACGGATGGGGAGTGCCTGCATCAGGTACAAAACCCTCGGCAGCAGGGTCATCTTGAGGGCACTACCAGTGCTGTGTTTTGGCCTAGGCCAACAAGGCCCAGGCCTAGGGCGGCACTTTGTGGGGGGCGGCAAAAAGCCGCCCCCCCCCCCAAACGGCACCCGCTCTCCTCCCGCACAGCAGGGCACATCAGGAGTACAGCTTGGGAGTGCAGTGGCCTCGCGGCTGCATATGGGGCCAGGAAGCAGTTAAATCAGGAGCTGTCAAGCCGCCCCTGTAAAGCCGTGATTCTCTCTCTCTGCTGTGGCCAATCATGGGGAGGGAAACAGCAGGGAGGAAGCTGGGCGGCGGCATGACAAAACCAATTAGAGCCGCTCTCTCTCTTTCTTCTCTCTTCTCCGTTCAGCTGACAGAAAGGGGAGGGGGGGGGCGAGCGGGGGAGTTCTCTGGTAAATGGAGCAGCGCTGTGACAGGGAGAGGAGAGATGCGGGTTGTCTGTGTATCTCCCCCGCTCGCCCCCCCTCCTCTTTCTGTCAGCCGAAGAGAGAAGAGAGAGAGAGCGGCTCTAATTGGTTTCCCTGTGCCGCTGCCCAGCTTCCTGACTGCTGTTTCTCACCCCATAATTGGCCACAGCAGAGGGCCAATCAGAAGACTCTGGGGGCATCATGGGAAGAGTAATCCCTGAAGAATGGCAGCCCTGTGTGTCCACAGACATCATGCTACAGCCCCCAGCATGCATGCACTCTGCTGGGGGGGGGGGTACAGGAGGAGAAAAAGAGAGTACTGTGCTGGGGGAAGCCAGATAGGAAGCCATGCTGTACCCCTGTACCACCAGAGAGCCACGCTGTACCCGCACCACCAGAGAGCCACGCTGTACCTGCACCACCAGAGAGCCACGCTGTACCCGCACCACCAGAGAGCCACGCTGTACCCGCACCACCAGAGCCACGCTGTACCCGCACCACCAGAGAGCCACGCTGTACCCGCACCACCAGAGCCACGCTGTACCCACACCACCAGAGCCACGCTGTACCCACACCACCAGAGCCACGCTGTACCCGCACCACCAGAGCCACGCTGTGCCTGCACCACCAGAGAGCCATGCTGTGCCTGCACCACCAGAGAGCCATGCTGTACCCGCACCACCAGAGAGCCATGCTGTACCCGCACCACCAGAGAGCCATGCTGTACCCGCACCACCAGAGAGCCATGCTGTACCTGCACCACCAGAGAGCCATGCTGTACCTGCACCACCAGAGAGCCATGCTGTACCCGCACCACCAGAGCCACGCTGTACCTGCACCACCAGAAAGCCATGCTGTACCCACAACAGAGCCGCACTGTACCCGCACCACCAGAAAGCCACGCTGTACCCGCACCACCAGAGCCACGCTGTACCCGTACCACCAGAGCCACGCTGTACCCGCACCACCAGAGCCACGCTGTACCTGCACCACCAGAACCACGTTGTACCCGCACCACCAGAGCCACGCTGTACCCGCACCACCAGAGCCACGCTGTACCCACACCACCAGAGCCACGCTGTACCCGCACCACCAGAGAGCCACGCTGTACCCGCACCACCAGAGAGCCATGCTGTACCCGCACCACCAGAGAGCCACGCTGTACCCGCACCACCAGAGAGCCACGCTGTACCCACACCAACAGAGAGCCACGCTGTACCCGCACCAACAGAGAGCCACGCTGTACCCGCACCAATGGAGAGCCACGCTGTACCCGCACCAACAGAGAGCCACGCTGTACCCGCACTAACAAAGAGCCACGCTGTACCCGCACCAACAGAGAGCCACGCTGTACCCGCACCAACAGAGGGGGAGAAAGATGAAGCCACTGCCAGGGTAGAGATGCTACACTACTGACTAGAGTTGGCCTGGGCAACCCAGAGTGAGTGAACGTCCAGCCGGAGGGATCACTGTTGCAGTTTCACCGGATCTGGTAAGAGAGCCTGTTGGCCATTATACATTACTGTTCCCAGGAACTGAGCCATTAGGAAGTACCTAACCTGATATCCTCTAGGCCAACCCTAGTGACACCACTGTCCCAGAGCCCAAAACAAGTTACGGCACTGAGTTTCGGTAACTGGCCAGACAGGGATGCGCCAGCGTGGGCACCCAGGACATCTGCCGCCCGGAGTCCCACAAGCATCGATGGGCTTTCAGTAGCAGCCCACACCTCTCTCCCCACTGTCAGCCACACACACTCAGTACACAGCCAGGAGGAGGAGGAGCCACAGAGGAGGGACACGACTTCAGTGTAAGAACCTCCCAAAGCACCCAGCACATATCCCCTTACCCCCAAATGAAAAGATGCTGTATCGCTCACTGTCCTCCTCCCGCAGCGTCCCTTTGTCCTCTTCCCGTGGCGTCCCTCTGTCCTCCCATGAAGATGACAGGGCGGATCTTAAAAAGGAAGGGGTGTGGCCTTGACAGGAAGGGGTGGGTCATAGTTAAATTAGGGGGGTGCGCAAGCTTAGTCAGGCCTAGGGCAGCACAAAACCTAAATACACCACTGGGCACTACATCTGCCAAACCAAGTCAGCATCAGAGAGTGCCAATGCAGGAGGTCTGACTTAAGACGAAGGAGTAGCGGGGCAAAGTTTGCCGAGTATAATTCGGCTGGATCCGATGTAATATCGACTCCTAGGTATCGTATGAGCTTGGTCGCCCATCTCAATGGAAAGGCCGATCGCAAGAGTTGGGCAACACTCCTGTCTACCGTTATGTTGAGGATGGAGGATTTGGTTAGATTTATCTGAAAAAAGGAAAGAGTACCATATTCTTGAAGGGATTGGAGTAGGTTAGGGAGAGAAGTAAGTGGTTCTGTTAAGAAGAAGATAAGGTCGTCAGCAAAGGCGGCCACCTTGTGGGATCCTGAGGGTTTGGGGTAGCCTACAATGCCCGAGTCCGCTCTTATCGTGCACAGAAGGGGCTCTAGTGACAAGATAAAGATTAAGGGGGACAGGGGGCAGCCCTGACGTGTGCCATTCTGGATGCTAAAGAAGTCCGACCTCATCTCGTTAACGTTAACCGCTGCAGTGGGATGGGTATATAAAGACAGCATCCACTGAAGCATGGACAAACGAAGGCCTATGTGTTCTAAAGTAGCCCGAATAAAGGACCAATCGACACGATCAAAGGCCTCCTCCACGTCGGTAGACAGCAGAAGAGCCCGTTTGGAAGTCTTTGACGCATGTATCAAATTTATAACTCGGATGGTGTTATCCCGTGGCTCTCGTAGCGGCACAAAGCCTGCCTGGTCTCGATGGATAAGACTCGGTATGTGAGGGAGTAGTCTATTGGTCAGGATTTTGGCAAAAAGTTTTAGATCCGTGTTTAGAAGTGCAATCGGGCGATGAGGGATGAGGGAAATATAGGCCCTTAAGGCATCCATTGGGAATAAGTTTCCTTCCGTAATGGTATTGAGGGCAGAAACCAAAGGTTGTGACAACATATCGAAAAAAGGCCGTCAGGGCCAGGGGCCTTTTTTGGTTTCAAAGAGGCCAATGCCGCTCCCAGTTCTGCAACAGTTAAGGGTTCCTCCAGCTCTTCCCGTGCACTACTGGGTAGGGAAGGCATGCCCGAGGCAGCTATGTAGGACTGGGGGGTATGTCTACCCTCTGTTGGGGAATCCACAGATTGGGGCCTGTCTAGATTATAAAGACCTGTATAGAAAGAGCGGAACTCCTCAGCCATGTCTGAAGAGGTATTTAGCTTTTGTCCAGTAGAAGTCTGTATGTGGGGGATATAGGTTTTCGTGCGAGGGCCCTGCAACGCTCTGGCCAGAAGTTGCCCGGGTTTATTTGAAAACTCATACATAGTACGGCATGCCCATGCCAACTTCTGTTTCGTCTTGTGAAACAGAAGCGTGCAGAGTTCCTCACGTGCCTTTAGAAGATCCTGAAAGGTTGCGCGAGCAAGACTAGCCTTGTGCGCACTCTCTAGGTTGCGGATCAGGGCGAGGAGTTCCTCCGTGCGTCGGATTCTGTCTCGCTTAAGACGGGCTCCTATTTTAATCAGTGCACCTCTTACAACCGTCCTGTGGGCCTCCCAAACAACAAGGGGGTTGGGTACGGAACCCTCGTTAATAGAGAAATACTCCCACAGTGTGTTCAATACCTCTGAGCGGGTTTCCTCTGACTGAAGCAAGGCTTCATTTAGTCTCCAGGATGGGGGGGACCAGGTCACTGGCCCCAGCTGGAGTGTCAAGTGGACTGGCGCATGATCGGAGAAAGATATGACATCTATGGACGTAGAAACCACTCTGGTTAGATCTTTATGTGACAACAACAGATAGTTTAACCGCGAATAGGTGTGATGCACCTGGGAATAAAAAGTATAGTCACGATCTTGGGTATGGAGCAACCGCCATGGGTCCACTAAGTATAGGGTATGAAGATCTGCCTTCAAACGTTTCAAACGAGAATATGACAAGTGTGAGAAAGATAAGCATCCCCTCTGAAAACTCCAGGAGCTCAGAGAGAAGCTTACGCAGGAACTGGGGATGGTCCACATTAGGGAAGTAGACGTTTGCGAAAGTGACCTGCACATCAGACACCCTTCCCTTTAGGAGGAGAAAACGACCCTGCGCATCTGCCCGCTGTGCCTCGAACACCCATGGGACCGACCTGCCAGTATGATGCTAACTCCTTTCGATTTGGAGATTGGAGAGACACTGTGATATGCCAGAGGAAAAGCCCCGTTGGTCAACCTAGGAATGGTATCCGCACGGAAGTGTGTCTCCTGTAAGAAAGCAACATGAGTTTTGCCCCTGCGCAGGTCAGCTAAAAGCTGCGAGTGCTTCTCCGGTATATTAAGGCCACGCACATTGAGAGAGGTGATCTTAAGGAGACCCATTATATCGTCTGGCGAGGAAATGAACATCAACAGACGCACGGGAGACTCCCAGACACAGAGCACCCCCTAGGCAGAGGCCAGTGATAGGAGGAAATAGACCAGGGGAGAGAGTAAAGAGAAACAAGAGGGGGGAGATGAGTGGGAAGAAAAGAACAAGCACTAGCAAAGAATATGTGTGGAGAGAAGAATGAGAAAAAAAAAAAGAAGGGAGGGAGAGGGAAAAGGCAGAGAGGGGGAAGCAGGAGGGGGAGGGGTGGGGGGGAGGGTTGGGGTAGGGGAATAAACGGTTTCTGTCGTAGACTTACTATGGGCCCCTGTTGTACACTTGGAGTGTCCACACAGGGGTCCGCCCTAATGGGGGGGTGAAGGGAGCGTTAAGGTCTACTCAAAATTATGTAGAATTAAGGCAGTTATTGGAATATACGATATGAATGGAGATGTGTGGGATGGAGCCCCAGAGAATCGTAATGCTTCTAGTAGGAGAGCCAACATGACTTAACATTAACTTAGCAATTAGTACCTGAAGCAGAGCAGCATAGCACTGTCTGCCGCGACCATGCGGTGGTGGTGTCCCTGGGAGGCTCAAGAACGTCAGGGGAGGCCCCAGCGCCAAAGCAAATGGTATTTGGCAGGACCCACTCTGACATCCTGCAGCGTAACCCATAGCACCAGGACCGAGGGTCCTTACATTTGCGATGAAGGGTACCGAAGCATGTTGTAAAAGGTGAAAACAGTGCAGAAATTGCAGATGAAAAACGACAAAATAAAATGACATAGAATAGCATAACATAACATAACACAACATACCACTCATGACTTCCACAACCCTGCAAGAGCCAACAACCAAGCCACCGCCCCCCCCCCCCCCCTCCATATGAGTAGTCACTTGCAGGGATGTTAGGAAAAACTAGAGAGGGCAATAGGTCTTGTATTCAGCCCGAGGGACAGGTACTATGGACATTAAATAAGAAAAAGGGCCCCCAAGGCGCCTATCTGATATTGGGGAATCGACATAGTCAGTGGATGTTTGATGATTGGGTGAGGGCGGCCTAAGCTGTGGGGGCCTATTACCTGTCTGCAGATCTCCCCGCTGCACCTGTCTCCCCCACTGGTCACTAGTAGCGAGCCCGCAGGAGAGAGGCAGCGCACAAGATGGGGCAGCCCAGTATCTGTCATGGCCCAGAACCTCACATAGCAGGCAAACATATACCAGTTGACAATCTATATTTCCCAGATGGAATTAAAAGGTTCCCCTGGCGGCCAGTAGTCCTTGGGGCGTACTGCACAAGATGATCAATAAGGGCCCAAGAGGTTGTTCATCAAGGCAGTTCCAAGAACGTCTGGTAGGTGGGATTTGGATGTTTAGGGTACCCAGGAAGCTGATGGGATATGGGCGGTCATCATGTCTTACCAGTCCCCGGGATAAGGTAGAGAGTTAAGATTCGGAGGACCTCGGATGAGGTCTAACAGTCTCCCAACTCGTAGCGCGTGAACGGGGTCGGCGGACTCGTTGCGGCCTGGGCAAAGGTGGACCAAGAGCCTCCGGAGACAACAGATAGTCAAACCAATTGGGGACACTCACAGCAGGCTTAGCTAAGAAACTGAACAGATCTGAGAGTTGGTCCGGTGAGCGAAGGTAAAACTCTGCTCCCCGCCTCCGCACAATTAGATGAAAAGGGAGACCCCAGCGGTAAGTCGCCTCCGCCACACAAATTACCTCCAGAAGGGGTCTCAAAAGACCACGCATGGCTCTTGTTTGTCTGGAGATGTCGGGGTAGATCCGGATCAGTGCACCATCAAAGTCAATTGGGCCACGTTCCCAGGCCAGGCGCAAGATCTCTTCCTTTATGGTGAAGAAATGTACCCTGCACAGGACATCTTGTGGGAGGTCTACGGCAGCAGGATCCTGTGGCGTTGTGGAAGGTGCTCTGGGTCCTGGGATGCGGTGGACCCTATCCAGCTCCAGCTCTGAAGCCGGCGGTTTTCCGAGAACCTGGTTCAGGATGGCTACCACCATTGCGCGCAGATCTGGGCCCATGGTAGCTTCAGGGTTGCCGCGAAGGAGCAAATTGTTGCATCTGCTCCTGTTCTCGCCGTCATCTAGCTTTAATTGTACCTCTACAAGATGGTGGCGGAAGTCACGCCGCTCCTTCTCAATAGAGGCAATGCGGGCGTCGGTAGTGGAGGTGGAGGATTCCAATACAGTGACCCTCTCTTCTACTGTATCCACTTGCTGGCACAGGTCATGTAGTTCCCTGGAGAGTGCATTGACTATAGATGCCGCCATTTCCTGTAGATCTTGCCTGGTGGGCAGACCAGCCACAATGTCTCTGAAAGAGCCCTTGGCATTGCTGTCTGTCTCCCCTGCATGACCGGAGGTGAGTTGTGTGTCCGAGCTGTGGATTATAGGGGACAGTATGGGAGAGGATGACCGGTCATCCTGAGCAGATCGATCGCCGTCAGCAATAGCTCCCGACTGAGTGTTCTTCTTAGAGGAGGCGGCGGCGCTCGTCGGAGGGACTCGAGGCGGCACCATCTTGGCTGAGGCAGCGGGGGAGAAAACAGCGTGTTGCCTGAGAAAGTAATAGGTGATTTCCGAACCCTTCTGTGCCCCCAAGTCCAGCGGGTGTTTGCGATCCCCTGGCATGGATTCCGGCTCTTTCAGACAGCTTGTCGGGCCGTTCTCGGGGCTTCCCCACACAGAGCTCCGAGGTGTGCGTCCTCACTCTTCCATCGTTCGGCCACGCCCCCTAGGCAGTTCTTTTTAATGTTTTACATATCTATACATGAAAAAGGGGCCAGCCTGAAGTAATTTAGCAGGACTTAATTTGCGGATTAAAGCATTCCCAGGATCTCGTTGTAAGAAACATGATATCTCCTTCTGCAGTACGAAAGCTGAGGGAAAGGCAAGTATATTTATTAATATTTTTCCTACTTTTTTCATTTTAACTTTAACACTACTATGTAGAACAGGGGAGTGTCCCTAATGCTGTATTTAAAAAATATGTTGCATTTTGGAGCCACAAAGGAGCAATGTCACATTTCTGGGTTAGAGCCTCTGTCAGGATTTTTATTGCCCACTGAGCCCCTGTTGCAAAAACTTCCCCTCACTTCCTGGCAGGACAGGCAACATGCATTTTTAAAAAAGAAGTCTCCAATGGCAGTATGAATCGTCATCTCAGTACAGATTTCAAAGCAGTGACACTCTTGGGAGATATCAAGCTGACATTCATTTGTACAACTCATACCCCTGAATATCCCCTGAGTATTTTAACCATACACCTAATTACTTTTGGAAATGGACATGATATTATATACATACATCATTTTTTTGGAAAGCCATAATATACAGTAATTTACAGATTTGTAAAGCGCCTCCTGACTTTATTAGAAAGCAAACAAGAGACACATTAAAGCACAAAGTATGTAGCCAAAGGACATGCCACCGATCAGGCCTGGAGGTATACAGACCACAAAGAATTAACATGCAACTATGATGGGTTAAAGCAATAAGTGATTTTCTGATGTACTACTTTTACTAGATATTGACATTTCAAAATAACAAATGCAAAAATTTAGAGCAGCTTTTCTCAAGCAGAGTTCCTTAAAGAGGCATTCTTTTCACACACTGGCATTGAAAGTGTGTTCTACACTGAGCTGGACATTTTATAGATAGGCAACTCCTATCCTCATATTGATTAGTGGTTCCAAATTAATAATAACTACTGCAGTAGGGAACAGACACAAAAGATACGCTCAGCATATTTCCAAATAACTGTTCTGCTTTATTATGACGCAATTGAAGGTTTTTATACACATGATTACGTAGGTATCACATTAATATTACAATTGTACGTTTATGGTAACAAGGGGCATTACATAGGCAGGCTAATTCTAATCAGGACTCGAAAGAATGCAAACATGTACTGAAAACATTATTAGTGCCGTGTGCACAGTGAGGGCAGTGTGCAATACATACAAAATAGAATACAATTATATACAGAACTTACAAATTTCCATTACAGTCTCCTCTCTTTTGATCAATATTTTGTTCATTAACCATACCTGCTATCACCTTTAACCTGGACAATTCTACCTAAAATGGAAGACATACAAAAGACAAATAAGACTTCAACATGGCTGAACTACTTTTCAAATCACATTATATATATATATCCCTTACAATTAAAGTAATTTAGTCATTTTTGCAGTGTCTGGGGTGGATCCAGGTAACTTTTCCTTCAAGTTTTGCACAACTGTACATGAAATAGATGCTGTATTGAGTCTCCAAACATTTCCTTATATATAAATGTTTCTTACCAATCCACAAGTCACCTGGCTTTAGTTTTAGATCCTTCCAAACTTTTAGGATCTGGAATTGGGGAGAAAACACATAAATGAGTTTGTCAAAAACCTTAAAAGATCAGCAACGTTCTCTGTGAGATCCGAATGGAGGACTTCAGCTGCTGAGACAAAATTTTGCAAGTGAGTAACACACTCCCAAACCAAATCCCATAGGGAGAGAGTCCAACATCCCCTTAGGGGCTTGATAAAATATAAGAAAACATTCAGGCAAAAGTTTTCTAGTTTCTTACTCTACTTTTTCCACTACATTGTAGACAGCAGGGAGTGTAAAATAAAACCCCAAAACTTATAGTAAGGACTCTCCTATAAAAATGATTTCCTTTGTTACTCTCTGTAGATTCTGGCACTCTGTACTTACAAACTACTTCTGATAACACTTTTTACTGTGGCCTTTGCAGTATCATTTGTCTCTGGACATCCAGAAAACATGTCCATACAGACAAAATGCATACTTGTAAGATCCTGACTTGGGCATTTGGATATATCTTTTTGTAATCTCTGGAAGGGATGTTCAGCTTTTGATAACACCTTTGGTAACAGGTAAAACAAGAAGTGGTATGTTATAAAAAAAAAAATAACAAGCCATAACTGCTTGTGACTGATGATACGGTCCATGCGTCAAGCTGGAGGGAAAAGAGTGTCTGGCAGACGTAAATGATCACCTTTTCCAAAATCCTGTTTCATAAGAAGTTGCCCCCTGTGGACCACTTGTTCTTCTCGTTCTGGGGTCCTTAAAGTTGAATTGTTAATCCCAGCTATACTGGGCCAGAACTAGGGTGGAATCTGTGAGTTGCACAGACCCAGCAAGAGTCCGGGACTGTAATGCAGCATCCTTAGTCACCTGGTCTGCTTCCATGTGTGAGTTTTTAGGTTAGTATGGCTACCTCAGCAAGAACCTGGAAGGCTGAAAACAGCCGATCAAATGCTTGATTGGTTTACCTTCCGAAGTAAAAACAAACTTCTGGCCCTTCAAATGGAACCAAAAGCTCTCTATATATTGACTATCTATATAAATATATACTCTTTTTATAGCTCACATGCTTTGCTAAAACATGGAGCTCTGCTTCTGGAGCTGGGGAAAAAGGATCCAACGACTCTGAATACAGAGTATCCTTCTGGGTGATAAACAGGGCCATCTTTAATATTGATTGGACCCTGGGCAAAAATTTTCTTGCGCCCCCCCCCCCTCCCCATGCAATTTCACTCTCTACCTGCTCTGAGGCATACAATAAATAGCAGCTAGACTTAAAGCGGGGGTCCACCTATCTATCGTTTTTTTTTTTTTTTTAGTTCATTCACAAACTTTTCTTCTCAGCATTACATACTCACATATTGTGTGTAATATGTCCGCCTACGTCAGATTTCGTCAGAAAGAATAACTTATATTATTCACTGCAGGTGGTTTCCATCTTCATTGTGGCCATTTGAAGCCCACAAGCATTTATTTCCTGGATGTGGTGAATGCTGTGCTCCCAGCATTCACGGCTCATTCCCGCACATGCTCAGTGGCATCCTGGGAAGCCTGAGACTAGCTCCCAGGAGTCTGGGAGAGGCTAGAAACACGCCTACTCCCACTGGAGGAGAACCAGGAAGTGCAAAGAAGAATAGAAAAATAAAAGGTAATTACGGCGATTTAAATTTTTTTAAACGGCATGTCAGCATCTAGGCAAGGAAGAGAATACATACAGATATTGTTCAAAATTTGGGTGGAACCCCGCTTTAAAATCAGTTTACTGTATCAGATCAGGCAGCAATTGCGATTAGTTGCCAGTGGTTACAGCATATCATTACTGCTTACTGACTGGTTGCTAAAGGTTACAGCACACATTACAGCTCACTGATTAGTTGCTAGAGGTTACTGTACAGCAAATGATTTCTGCTTGTTAATTGGTTGCTAAAGATTACTGTACAGTATTACTGCTCACTGATTGGTGGCTAGAGGTTACAGCACATCATCTCCTCACTGCAGAGGGGCATGATATACATATGAATGCTGCCTTTATTTACATATCAAAGCCACTGTCCGCAGCTATTTGCTTATGAATGTCGCCGCTATTTACATATGAATGCCGGTTATTTACATGTAAACACAGGGTCTGCAAGTAAGTTATCTGTACACAACAATAAGACAGAGCTGGGCGGCATTAGTACCAGCACTTCACACTGAGATATTGGGACACAGCACAGGACTAAAACTTCAAAGGACAAGGGAATTTAAACTGGGATAGTTGGCAAGTATGAGGCAACTGCTTTTGGGCCCCACAACAATGACAGGGTCCAGGGCAGCTGCCCCTTTTGCCCTGCCTTAAAGACGGCCCTGGTGATAAACTGCATACTCAGTATAAAACCGGGAATTTCTCTACAAAAAATTAAATATCTGGGTCTTCAGGGAGTGTGTCCTGCACTGGGCTCACAGCAGCTGATTCCTACGTCATCAATTTAACACACGTGGCTTCCTTTGTCTCCAACCTCCTCCAATAGAGGCAATAAGGTGGCTGGATTCAAATGTACACATTTTTCATTGTTAGATTTGAACACAAACAAACAAAACAAATTCATATTTTGAACCTTTCATTAGACAAACATTTAGTTAGCTGTATATCTGCTGCACAGAATGTGGGACCATTAAAAATTAAATATTTGACCAAAATAATGTCTGTAACTTTATTTAACAGCACCTTTGCATAAAGCTACAGCTCTGAAATATTGGGGTGAACCTTTCATTACTGGGTCCAGCTGCATAAATATTTTACAATTGCTTGTTTTCTATAACGCTGTTTGTGTAAGAACTTCAGTTTCATGTTTCAAAAAGACAACTTTTTTCCTGGTAATATTATAAATTCTCATTGCCTGCTCTGTTGTTAGTTTTAGTTAGATAACATAAATCCTTAGTTTCCATTTGACATTATTTTCCTGATGTCATAACATAATAAATTATAACAATACTCTGCGGTCCTGCAGAGATGTCCATAAATCCAAAATATTCTTCTGCTTATACCACTGCACTTACAAGGAAAAGGAGCACATCATTTCACAATCCACACATTCTGCTTTGGATTTCAAAAATAAAAATAAATAAAAACAAAAGGACCAACAATCCTTGTGTATGTGACAGAACAGAAAGCTCTCAGCCACATCAAAAAGTATACAATTGGCTGCAGGTGGTATCTATCCTAACAGGGGGTGTGGACTTGATGTGATGGGTCTGTTATTTAAATTTTATTTATTATTACTCTCACATCATAAACCGCACATCAAGTTATTATCAGACCTTTAGATTTCATTTTTGTAGAAAAACTTCTTATGTATCCCATCCATCTTGGCTTTGTTAAATATTATGGCAGTTGTATTCCAAATAACAACCTCATCTTAATCTTTTTTTTCTCTCAATAAGGGCTTATTGTATAAATGTAAAATTACAAAATTGTTATCTTAATCTAAACTAATCCCATTCATTACAAATTTCCCCAATAACCCGGATTTCATTTCCAACCAAAGGTTGTCTAAACCAGTTTCAATATATCTATGTTAATACTCAAATGATAATTTCAATATTACACACTAATATATATTCACAGATAAATTTCCTTAAAAGGGAGACATAATACTTCATTTTACTTAATTTCCCTTTTTTAAATGCACTGTTAACACTATCAAAGGATATTCAATTTGTGTAATACACGGTTAAATGTAACCTTCATTTTACCATGTTTGGAAAACAGATTCAAAAATAATTGTGATCACATTGCTTATCATTAGATTCGTTAACCCGGCACATTTTGTTATAAATGTTTTGTCTAAAAAACTGAAAATGGCATGGTGACCTTCCAGCTTATTACTGACCTCTCATCCCAGCCACATTCTTTCAGGAGAATGCAAAGGAGGGGGTCACATCTGCATACATGACACACACAAGAGATAGAACTAAAGGTTCCAGCATTCACACACATACACAACTATCTCTCTAAAATTGCATACATTTTTCCCATTTGTACACAACGCATGCATATCATTCTTAACTTCTGCTTTCTTTATTTTGTTCTGATATCCTTTGCATCCCATGTATTTTAATACCATACTTCACATACTGTACCTTCTATGATCAGACGGGCAGCCATAGTGCTCATCCCATATTCCCTCTCTGACAACATACAGTATAAAGTATTCTGTTTTAACTCTCATTTCTCTGTTATGACTTTACTAGCTGTAGTGCCTGACCCCAAATTCATCCCACAATTTAACATCAAAATGTTCCTTTCTTTCTAGTGTTAATTGTCAATCTTGATCCATCCTGCTCACATAGATAACTGTTTCTCCAGCTGTTTACTCTGCATGATTCTTAGTCCCTGTGGACTTTGGTGGAAACCCAGTTACCCATTGTGGATCCCTGTCCACTTTAACCATTAATCTAGGAGCTCAGTATAGGCGGAACCGCACCTTCGGTTCATATACAGTTGCAATAAAAAGTATATGAACCCTTTTGGAATGATATGGATTTCTGCACAAATTGGTCATAAAATGTGATCTGATCTTCATCTAAGTCACAACAATAGACAATCACAGTCTGCTTAAACTAATAACACACAAAGAATTAAATGTTACCATGTTTTTTATCGAACACACCATGTAAACATTCACAGACTGGGCCACTCCAGAAGGCGTATTTTCTTCTGTTTAAGCCATTCTGTTGTTGATTTACTTCTATGCTTTGGGTCGTTGTCCTGTTGCAACACCCATCTTCTGTTGAGCTTCAGCTGGTGGACAGATGGCCTTAAGTTCTCCTGCAAAATGTCTTGATAAACTTTGAAATTCATTTTTCCTTCAATGATAGCAATCCGTCCAGGCCCCGACGCAGCAAAGCAGCCCCAAACCATGATGCCCCCACCACCATACTTCACAGTTGGGATGAGGTTTTGATGTTGGTGTGCTGTGCCTCTTTTTCTCCACACATAGTGTTGTGTGTTTCTTCCAAACAACTTTGGTTTCAATTGTCCACAGAATATTTTGCCAGTACTGCTGTGGAACATCCAGGTGCTCTTGTGCAAACTGTAAACGTGCAGCAATGTTTTTTTTGGACAGCAGTGGCTTCCTCTGTGGTATTCTCCCATTAAATCCTTTCTTGTTTAGTGTTTTACGTATTGTAAATTCGCTAACAGGGATGTTAGCATATGCCAGAGACTTTTGTAAGTCTTTAGCTGACACTCTGGGATTCTTCTTCACCTAATTGAGCAGTCTGCGCTGTGCTCTTGCAGTCAAAAGCAAACCCAGAACTGGTGTGTGTTTTTCATAGGGCAGCTGTAACCAACACCTCCAATCTCATCTCATTGATTGGACTCTAGTTGGCTGACACCTCACTCCAATTAGCTCTTGGAGATCTCATTAGTCTAGGGGTTCACATACTTTTTCCACCTGCACTGTGAATGTTTACATGGTGTGTTCAATAAAAACATGGTAACATTTAATTCTTTGTGTGTTATTAGTTTAAGCAGACTGTGATTGTCTATTGTTGTGACTTAGATGAAGATCAGATCACATTTTATGACCAATTTGTGCAGAAATCCATATCATTCCAAAAGGGTTCACATACTTTTTATTGCAACTGTATTTTATAGTGCTCCTCTTGCGCTGGGCATTTTTGAGGGTCTCTTGCCCTTCATCCCCTTACTTAATTTAATGCCCATAATGACTGGCCAGTCTTCTCTACGCTACGTGTGCCTATACCCTCTTGCCTCTAAATTACTTTATCTAGCACAGTGGTTCTCAACCTGGGGGTCGGGACCCCCTCGGGGGTCGAATGACGATTTGCCAGGGGTCACCGAATCCTGGGATGTTCCTGAAGCCTGCACTGCTCTTCCAGCCTTTTCGCCACTGCCCAGAACGGCTGTCCCTGGAGCCTGTGGCTGCCCACTCAGCCTCTTCACAGCCGCCCATTCAGTTCAGAGCATGGCTGGGGGGCAATGACTAGAGGTCAGCTGTTGAGGAATGTGAAGTGGGAGGGGCTGAAGGAGACCCTATCTCCTGATTTCGGCATAGGTGTCACTGCTGCAAGACACCACAAAGTCGGAGACACAGTGAGTAACACTACCTGTGATTATTGTTGCCATTAAAAGTCCCCACTCCAGTTCTCAGATCAGCAGATGACTTTGATCAAGAGCACCTAAGTTGGCTGATCAGAACTCCCCCCCAGCACTGCCACTGATCCCACCCCCCACCAACACTGCCACTCATCCCAACTCCCCACCAGCACTGCCACTCATCCCATTCCCCCCACACCCCCACCAAGGAGTAAGAGAAGGAAAAAAAATAGGGAATACATGGAAGGGAGAGGAAAATAGGGGGAGGAACAAAGAGAAAGAGGGAAAAAAATAAGAGAAAGAACAAAAAAGACGGCAAGAGAGGGATGGGGAAAAAAAACAAGAAATTAGGATAGAGAGAGATAAAAGGGAAAGAAAGGAGAACAAAAAGAAAGAGTGGTACATTCTAAGTGGAAGGGACTCAGGGAGCGCTAAATATCCATGGGTTAGGGGCGCAAATTACTTGTCTTGCCTTGGGTGCTGACAACCACGCTACAAAAATAATTTTACCGTTAGGGGTCCCCACAACTTGAGAAATTTTATCAAAGGGTCACGGCGCTAGTAAGGTGGAGAACCACTGATCTAGCAGATGTACTACATATACCTGTGAACAGCACTATTCTTCCCTTTCTTATCTATAACACTCTGATGGACAGTAGACAGTGACAACATAACATATAACCACCAATCAATTTAGTTTGATTAAAATAGGTACCCTTTGTCCCGAAAAGGCCTTACCGATCGAGAAAGTCTGATAACTCAGATGTAACCAAAAGGCTTACCTCAGCCGGCTGATTATCAGAAATTCCCAGATTGTCTCAAGCTTCACGTTTCGGATACTCGGGGTCACCTGCAAATCCTCTCCTAGGCAAAGCTCGCCACCTGACCTGGACATTTTATAGATAGGCAACTCCTATCCTCATATTGATTAGTGGTTCCAAATTAATAATAACTACTGCAGTAGGGAACAGACACAAAAGATACGCTCAGCATCTTCCCAGATAACTGTTCTGCTTTATTATGATGTAATTGAAGGTTTTTATACACATGATTACGTAGGTATCACATTAATATTACAATTGTACGTTTATGGTAGCAAGGGGCGTTACAGGGAGTTAATTCTAATCAGGACTCGAAAGAATGGAAACATGTACTGAGAACATTATTAGTGCTGTGTGCACAGTGAGGGCAGTGTGCAATACATACAAAATAGAATACAATTATATACAGAACTTACAAATTTCCATTACATACACTGACCACCAATGTAAGGAATCACTTTGTTGTACATCAACGTAAGGGGGTTCTACACTTACCACCATTATAAGGGGTTCTACACTTTCCACAAATGTAAGGGGACATTATACTTCCCACAAATGTAAGGGGACATTACACTGACCACTGATGTAAGAGGACACTACACTGACCACTACACTGACCACCAATGTAAGGGGGTTCTACGCTGACCACCAAAGTAAGGGGGTTCCACGCAGACCACAAATGTAAGGGGGTTCCACACTGACCACCAATGAAAGGGGACACTACACTGACCACAAATGTATGGGGGTTCTACACTTATCACCAACGTTAGAGGACACCACACTGACCACCAATGTAAAGGGGTTATATACTGACCACAAGTGTAAGGGGGTTCGACACTGACCACAAATGTAAGGGAGTTCTACACTGACCACCAATGTAAGGAGACACTACACTTACCACAAATATATGGGGGTTCTGCAATGACCACAAATTTAACAGGGCACTACACTGACCACAAATATATGGGGGTTCTACACTCACCACCAATGTAAGGTGACACTACACTGACCACAAAGGTAAGGGAGTTCCACACTGACCACGAATATAAGGGAACACTACATTGACCACAAATATAAGGAGGTTCTACAATGACCACAAATATAAGGAGGGTTCTAAACTGATCATCAATGTAACAGGGTTCTGCACTGACCACCAATGTAAGGGGATACTACACTGACCACAAATTTAAGGGGGTTCTACACTGACCACCAATGTATGGGGGTTCTATAATGACCACCAATGTAGGGGGGGTTCTATACTGAACATCAATGTCTGTGGAAACTACATGATGTATCACAAGCTGTAGATATAATCATTGTTAGGTGGTGTTCCCTGAAAACTGAAACCAATTTCAGGGGTTTCTCCTGTGTGGAAAGGCTGAGAATGGTTGATTTGGGCCTCATTCACATAAGCCATGATGCCCGTATGGCATGAATGGGCAGTTTTTTTGCCGCGTCCGAAACTTCCAGGTGCTGCGTGCAGACAGCACATTGAAGTTCACTAGGATGCAGTAACTGCACGGACACATCCAGTCGTCCTAATGCGACAGGAGTGTGGGTAACACTCGTTAGGGCCCATTCATGCCATCTTGTTGCTGTGCCATGCATGTTACTGTAAAGCAAGATAACTCCGTTGATGCAATTCACTGCCATTTATTGTGAGGTGCACCCCAATGTATGTGCATTGTGATGCCAAAACATTTTTTGGCGACACACTGCAAGTTAGTGCTTGGTTGTGCTGCAATGCATGTATGCACTTATGCAGGCCATACATGGGTCAAATTCTGCACAAAGTTTCTTTTGAAGATAAGAAATTTTGTGCATTTTGTGATCCGATGATGCCACCATTGATTTCGAAATTCGACCAACCAAGCCTTCAATTTCACCTCATGTTGCTACACAAAAGAATTTTCATGTCAGGGAATGTTCTTTTTTCCCCTGGGAATTTTCTTTTCCTGCGCTCATGCGCATTTCTTTTTCGATTATATTTCTCACACGATTCTCCCATCATTGATTAGAAAATCCTTCATTTTTCACGAAATTTCCAACATGCCCAATCACTCAAATTTGATGGCCGCTTGAAAATCGGCTGTTGCTTCGGCCCAATAATGGTATGAAATTCGAACTACAATTCTTAACCACTTGCTGCCCGCCCACCGTTAAATGACGGAGGGACGGTGCGGCTCTCGTTCTGGATGGATGTCATTTGATGGCGCACGAGAACGGCTGTGCGCACGTGCCCGTGGGGGTGCCCAGCATGGCGATTACGGCTGCGCCGTGTTGCTAGGACACGGCTGACACGGCTCTTTAACCATGTGATTGGCTGTGTCCAATCAAAGCCGGTCACAAGTAAATACAGCAAGTGCCGGTAATCGGTTGTCCTTGCCTCACACTGACAGAGTGTGTGGCGAAGAGTGCCAATCAGCGGCATCTCCTCACAGGAGAGAACTGGGCAGGTAATAATGGCACTGATCATCAGTGCCCTGTTTACATTAAAGCGCCAGGAGTGCCACCAATCAGTGCCCATGAGTGCACATCAGTGACACAAATCAGTGCCCATCAGTGACACAAATCAATGCCCATTACTGGTGCCAGTCAGTGCTGCCTTATAGTGCCCACCAGTGCCTGCTCATCACTGCTGCCTATGAGTGCCCCCCAGTGCCACCTATCAGTGCCCACCAGTGACACCTATCAGTGCTCATCAGTGCCACCTATCAGTGCCCATCATTGGGGCATAATAGTGCCTCCTTATCAGTGCCACCTCATCAGTGCCCATAAATACCACCTTATCAGTGAACCTATCAGTGCCGCCTCATCAGCGCACATCAGTGAAGGAGAAAAATTACTTATTTACAAAATTTACTGACAGAAATTAAGAAAAACTTTTTTTTTCCAAATTTTCCTTTTTTTAAAATTTTTTTTGTAAAAAATAAAAAACCCAGCAGTGATTGAATACCACCCAAAGCAAGCTCTATTTGTGTGAAGAAAATGATTAAAAATTCATTCGGGTACAGTGTTGCATGACCACACAATTGTCATTCAAAGTGTGACAGCGCTGAAAGTGGAAAATTGGCCTCGGCAGGAAGGGGGTGTAAGTGCCCTCTATTGAGGGGGTCAAAGAGGAAGTAAACTAAATTGGACCTATAGGTAAGCCTATAATAAGTCTTACCTATAGGTAGCGTAAATATCTCCTAAACTTGCACTTTAGGAGATATTTAGTGTACATGCAGCCAGTGACATCACTGGCGCAGGCGCTCTAAAAAAACCGCCTGTGCTGTTTTTTCAGAGCCCTGTGCCGTGACCGGCGGCTCCAGCAGGCATGCGCGGGAGTGACCTCATCGCGGTCCTGGCCAATCACAGAGCCGAAGTCCACGAACCCGGAAGCAAGACAGGTGAAGATGGAAGCGGCCTCCCAGCGATGACATTGCATCGCTGAAAGGATTCATTTTAAGGTAAGTTTCACAAAATGTGCTAGTATGTGATGCATACGAGCACATTATGCCTTTACATTGCAGATAAGAAAAAAAAAAAACGGCCAGTGGTTTACAACCGCTTTAAGCTCTGTACACACTATGAGAAAGTTGGACGAACAATTGGCTGATTTTCCTCAATGTTTCACAGCAAGTCTAAGCTGAGGATAGAAATTATGTATGGAAATTCTCGTATGACAAAGGCTTCTTTTTTGTTATTTGTTGTTTCTGATCATGCGCAGTCTTTCATATCTGCTATTTCTCATACGAAAATGGTACACATTTACCACTTAAGGACTGGAAGATTTTCTCCCTTAATGACCAGGCCATTTTTTGCGATACGGCACTGTGTCGCTTTAAATGACAATTGCGCGGTTGTGCGACACTGTACCCAAACAAAATTGTTGTCCTTTTTTCCCACAAATAGAGCTTACTTTTAGTGGTGTTTGAACACCTCTGTAGTTTTTATTTTTTGCGTTATAAACAAAAAAACCCCGACAATTTTGAGAAAAAAAAAACAATATTTTTTACTTTTTGCTATAATAAATATAAAAAAAAAAAATAAAAAAAAAAACGAATTTCTTCATCAGTTTAGGCCGATATGTATTCTTCTATATATTTTTGGTAAAAAAAAATCCCAATAAACGTATATTGATTGGTTTGCGCAAAAGTTATAGCGTCTACAAAATAGGGGATAGATTTATGGCATTTTTATTATTTTTTTACTAGTAATGGTGGCGATCTGCAATTTTTATCAGGACTGCAACATTGCGGCGGACAGATCGGACACTTTTTGGGGACCATTGACATTTATACAGCGATAAAAATGCACTGATTATGGTATAAATGTCACTGGCAGGAAATGTGTTCTCTGGGAGGTTTTTCTAACTGTATGGGGGGGGGGGAACGACTGACTGGAGGAGGAGAGAGATCGCTGTTCCTGATCACTAGGAACAGTCGATCACTCTCTGCTCCTCTGATAGAACAGGGACATTGACAGATCCTCGTTCTGCCTCTCTGTGGAGCGATCGCAGGTGCCTGGCGGACATCACAGCCATGCACATCAGCTCCCCTGCCGTGCAGCGGGCGGCTGCTATAGCAGTTTAAGTGGTTGATGTACAGCTTCTGTGATTTGCGGGAACGAGACGACCTGCCTTGGTATAATGACGGCGGCTGGTTGGCAAGTGGTTGTATACCCCATTTTTACCTACAAGTAAGTCTATAATAAAGCTTACCTGTAGGTAAAAGAATATCTCCTAAACCTACACGGTTTACGAGATATTCACCCTGCATGCAGCCCCTGAAGTCAGCGGAGCATGTACAGTGAAGGTCCGGCGTAGCGTGCCCGAACTTGCCGGAAAGTTGTATACACACTATCAGAAAATCGTATGATCCTTTCTCGAACTAAAATATTATATAGTGTTTGGTCCATTAGGAAGGATTTTCGAAAGAAAATTTGTTTGAAATTTGACTCATGTATGGCCTGCATAAGACTCCCTTCATACCAATACAGGTGCAGTGGAGCACACGTGTTTTCGTATGTTGCGTTTAGAACAACCCATTCATTTATTATTATTATTATTATTATTATTATACAGTATTTATATAGCGCCAACAGTTTACGTAGCGCTTTACAACTTGAGGGTAGACAGTACAAGTACAATACAATTTGATACAGTAGGAATCAGAGGGCCCTGCTCCTTAGAGCTTACAATCTAAGAGGGGAGGTCAAGAGATACAAGAGGTAATAACTGTGGGTGATGTGCTGATTGAGAAGATAAATGTACAGTTGTTAGGTGGGGGCCAGATAGGCTTCTCTGAAGAGATGAGTTTTCAGGGATCGTCTGAAAGTGGATAAAGTAGGAGAAAAACGGACGGATTGGGGTAGAGCATTCCAGAGGATGGGGGAGGCTCTGGAGAAGTCCTGAAGGCGAGCATGGGATTTAAATTTCAATGCGCAAAATGCAAAAATTGTGGCACACCAAAAGGCATGGTACTTTCTTAGCGTGCTTTAGCAAGATGCCTGAGGTGCCATTCAATGAATGGCACTGCTGCCAATGCGTCTGCAAAGGGTACACATGTTTTTTGTGCATTGCAGGAGAGCGTGCATTTTTGCGCATTTCCACAACGCACAAATGTGAATATAGCCTAATGTATTAACGTGTGTTGCAGTATGACGGAGTAATGTGCGTGTTATCACATAACATGGTGTGAATGGGGCACTAAGAGGGTGCAATAAATCACTTCTGATAAAGTTTATTACATCACAATATAAAAAAAGAGGCAGAGCTGGGAGAGAATGAAGGATTTAATCCAAATAAAGGAGGGAGTCAGTCCCTCCGCATAGGGAACAATTGTGAGGTGAGGTAACAGGGCACCTATTGGCGCCACACAGTCACACACAGCCTTGAGAGGGAAGACTACAAATCCCGTCATGCTCCGCGCTCCGCCTACGGAGGCTGGCAGGGGGCGAGTTAGGCGTGGGAGGAGGAGGTGGAGAAGGAAGGAGGCGGAGCCACCGTTGGATTGTGAAAGCGAGGCTCGGAATCCCAGAATAGCAGGCGGGCGGGTCTGCGCTCAGTTGTCTGCTACAAGGAAGAGATGCGCAGGGCTGGAAGATGGCAGAGCTGCAGATGTTATTAGAGGAGGAGATCCCGGCCGGCAAGCGGGCTCTATTCGAGAGTTACCAGAACCTCACCCGAGTGGCCGACTACTGCGAGAGCAACTACGTCCAGGTGACAGCTGCTTGTGATTCATGTTCGCCTAATGGCAGGCAGGAGGGGCGGGGCGCACACAATACAGGAAGTACGGGAGGGGGGGACAGCACCACCATCTGGGGGGCCTTTATACACCCTCCCGCCTCTATAATCTATAAACTTTATCTGTGAAAAAAAAATAATCACACTGATAAATTTTCTGGTTGTGGTGCCCTCCCGAGCCCAGTGTGGGGCAGAGAAGGGAGAGGGCTGCTGGGTGTTCCCCTGATCTGCCCACAGGGTGTGCCTTATTGTTTAATTATGAGTCATGTCAGTGTGTGTCCCCTGTGTGCTGTACAGCAGGAAGGGTCATCTCCACTACTGGGGTCAGCCAGGCGCTCCTGTGCCAGGCAATCATGTAATGATATGTGCAATCTCAGCTCAGCCTGTCTAGACACAGCTGGGAGAACTCTGATCATGTCAGTGCCACCCATGGAGGGGAGAGGGGGGGGGGCTTCTCTTTGTGCCAGGATGTTTATTGCATTAGATGCATGCTGGGCAGCTTTATACCCAAAAGCAAACCTTTATTACGTTGCAGCTTACCTATTCTTACATGTGATGGCTGTATTCGTTTAGTGTTAGGAGATCGCTTTGCCATCCGTACACTTGGGAACCCCCCCCCCCCACAAGCTGTAAAGGTGTTGGGATGTGACCCTTCCAACACTTCATTGGGGTCAATGCCAGCTGCAGATATATTATATTGGAGCTTAGCAAGCCTTAGATGTGATGGCTTCATTTTATTTTATTTAGGCTTCTTTCATCTGGTCATCCAGCCAGCAAGTCTGTTTTTTTTTTTTTCAAAAGAATTAGCTGCCCTGTAAATGTAGCAGTCAGAGGGTAGAGACAAACCATTTACAACTGATGGGTGCTTACAGTGATCAGCTTTTATTTATGTAAAGACTTTGTAAAAATCTGAAAGGAGCAAAACTGTTAGTGATGTATTCAAATCTTGGTGCTTAAATATGATGTGCTCTTAAAAAAAAAAAAAAATATATATATATATATATATATATATATATATATATATATATATATATATATATATATATATATAAATTTTTTTTTTTTTTTTAAATATGAATTTTGTTGGCCATTATCAGCACTTTTTGACACAGTGTTAAGAATTCTGCTTGCTGGTTATTTGGTCAGTTTAAAGGGAGTTCCAGAGGGAGGCAAAGGACAAATGCTCAGCCTTATCTGTACACAGATCTCCTATCACTAAAGGAACATTCTGCATACCAGTCACACAGTCCTTGTTCAGGGTTTGTACTGAATACAGTTGGTAGGGTGTAAATGCCTATAGGTGACCATACTCTATGCCTTCTGATTGTACGGTCTCCTTTTTAGATCTGCCATGAACTATAAGATGCAAGGTCCTGTCTGATTGGATAAATTAGACACGTCCTTGTATAGTCTTGGTAGATCTAAAGTTGATTGTACAGGTATTGTATAGTCAGTCAGATTGTAACATGTATTAAAATTGAATGGATTGTTCAGGTGTGTTCTGTTATATGGATTCGGGAAATCCAAAGCTGGCCATACACATTCATCAGAGACGGGCTAAATTTCAATCTGTGAGTGATAGTCCATGCTTGACCAATGTTACTTGTTTGACATTTGTGAAAGACATGTTGGAAAATTGTCCTCGATCAGCGACTTCAGCCCCTGATCAGTGTATTCTGATAGCAGTGAATCTCGCTGTCCGGTTACAGTGGGGGGAGATTTACGAAAACTGGAGAGTGCAAAATCCTGGTGCAGCTCTGCATGGTAGTCAATTGACTTTTAACTTTAGCTTGTTCACTTCGACCCCTCTCACACTGAGGCAGTTTTCAGGCGTTTTAGCACTAGAAACAGTGGCTGAAATCTGCCTCCCATTCATTACAATGGGTGCTATCACACTGGGGCAGTGCGCTTGCCTTTGGAAAAGTCCTGCAAGCAGCATTTTTGGGGCGGTGTATAGAGCGCTCCCAAAACGCCCCTGCCCATTGCAGTGCAGCGTCGCAACACAGTTTTTTAACTTTTTTTTTTTTTTTTGGGGTTAAAAGCACCCCGTTAGCAGCTGCAAAGTGGTGCAAAAACAGCTGTAAAACGAGCGTCACTGGCGATTTCAGGGTGAAAGCAGCCTTAAAGTGGATGTAAACCCTCATGTATACCCAGTGAAGTGAAGAGCTTCAGAAGATACGCAGGGATGAAACCAATCTCCCTACATAAGTTTTATATGTATATCTGCTGTCTTCACCTTTTTTATAAACTGTTTAGAAAGCGCACGTCCTGTTAGAATTTTCACTTCCTCATTCTGCGCTGTGAGAGAAATCTTGGATTACACTGGGAGACAACTGATTGGAGGAAAGGCGCCTCCAGATAGGCAGAGACTTTTAGAGATGTCCTGTGAGTAAAGCAACTTTCTGCTAATCTATTTAAAGCAGAGGTCCGCTGAAAAAAAAAAAAATATTAAAAGCCAGCAGCTACAAATACTGCAGCTGCTGACTTTTAATATATGGACACTTACCTGTCCAGGGAGCCCACCTTGTCGGCAGCCGAAGCCGATCTGTCCTTCGGCTCTCGGCGGCTGCCGTCGCCATCCTCGGTAAGGGAATAAGGAAGTGAAGCCATGCGGCTTCGCTTCGTGGTTCCCTACTGCGCATGCGCAAGTCACGCTACGCGTCCTCGCTGGTCCCTGCTGTGTTTTGTGTCACACAGGATACAGCGGTGGAGGAGAGTGTAGGCACCGGAAGTGGCGTAGGTCACTGCAAGCTCCGCGGTGATCTATGCCAGGAAGTGGGAGCAAATACCTGTATTAGACAGGTATCTGCTCCCTCCTCCCCCCTGAAAGGTGCCAAATGTGACACCGGAGGGGGGGAGGAATCCAAAAAGGAAGGAATTCGTGTTTTTTTTTGTTTTTGTTCGATCATCTGGCTGAACAACAATAACAAAACTAAGAGTATGGCCAGCTTATACCTGGCCATACACTATGTGTACAGTGCGTCTGTACAGGAGTTGTAATTCCGGGGTTCTGTGCCCGCACAGCCGCTCCAGTAGTCTGAGAGTTTTAAATCCCTGATTTCCCCCCCCCCCCCATGCAATGCTTCTATGATGGACCAGATTGATTCTGATTGGTCTATGCCTGCACAGTGAATCACTCTGGTCCATCCTGGAAGCACTGCATGGATGGGGGGAGGGGTGCAGGGTTTACTAATTCTTGGCCCGCTGGATCGGCTCTGTGGGCACAGACAACTCAACATCTCTGTAGGTAAGTACAGTCAGGGCCAGGGAGGTGGGGACGGTGTGTGGTGTTTAAGGATAAGTTCACTTTTTGTAACATATTACACCCATATTCAACATTCGTAACATGTTATGAATGGACCAGCCCCTGATTCCCCGGACAGCTCTGCCCGCCCAGCCACGTCACTCATATAGAGTTCTGTAAATGGTAAACTACAAGGTTTGGCAGCCTTTGCGGCTGTCTGCTTGTAGTTTTTAATGAACTACCACGGCATTATGGTAGTTCATTCTCTCTTCCTGTCAGATTGTATCTGCCTGCCCGTATGGACACACAGATACACTGACAGATCTGCAGATCACTGGTGCAATGCTTTAGAGGCCCCAGAAACTAAAAATAATGAATGCACATTTTTTTACCTACAAAAAAAAATGTGCATTTATTTTAATGTTTTTTATTTATTTTTTGTTAAAAGGTAAACTTATCCTTTAAGCTACCCATAGATGGTGTGACTTTCCATAATCCACACAGCCAGTGTTGATGGGGGGGGGGGATACCTCCTGTGAAGCCATTGTATTCCCCCGGCAGAGGGGAGCTGTCCTTTCCAGGAGAACACAGTGATTATTTCTATTGGTTATAGCCACTGGCAGTAATCGCATCTTAAAAATCCGACATGTTGGTTGCCTCTAAGGCCAGCCATACACAGTTCATGCTGAGCCAGCTGAGATTCGAACCGTTAATGGGCACGCTGAATCTAACAAGTTGATCGATCAACTTGGGGACAACCAGCCTGCTGGCTTCTATTGCGATGATCATGGTCTTCTCTTAGCGGGGGTGGCTTCCCCCACCGGGAGAAGACTATGGCCCGGTAGGAGCGATTCCCGCATCAGCGCTGTCTGTGTTGATTGGGGGGGGGATACGGGTTGCAGAAAAGAAATTTGCTTTGTGTATGGCCGGCCTAAGTTGATTGATGGAACGACTTGAGTACAATCAGCCTGCCCATACATGGTTTGAATCTTGGCCGGTCCCTGCAGAACTGGCTGAGATTCATATCTAATATTTTTTTTTTTTTTTCTGAAGGTGACCTAACCCTTTTTAAGCATTCACTAGAGCAGCCTTTCTCAACCGGGGTTCCATGGCACTGTAGGGTCCCTCCAGAGGTTGCTAGGGGGTCCTTGAGCAAAGAGCAATGTCTGCCTCTCGGAAAAGTTCCCACTGACACCATTGATCTTTTTAACTATCTGTAAGGAGGGGATTCTTCCCAGTGACCACAAATAAGAATTCCCAGTGGTCATCACACTTAAAGTACTATGAAGTGTAGCTAAATAAATTACTAGCAGGGGTTCCACGAGACTGGAAACCTTATTTCAAGTGTTCCTTTGAGTTAAAAAGGCTGAGAGGCGCTGCACTAGACACTTGCAGTGCGGGGCTTTAGTTTCCTGGAGTTCATCTTTATTACATACACATTATTATTGAGTTCATTGTTGGTGCAATTTCTTTTTTTTTTTTTTTTTTTGTTGTATTAGGTGGACCTTTTTTAAGCTCATTGAAGACTGACTTACAAAAGAGAACATTCCATATTTTAGTAAATCATCGTCGCTGTCTGTTAAGTCATATTGGATCAGTGACTAACAGCTGCATGTAATATGATTTCATATTACGCCCTTGGAAGAAATGGCTTTGCTTGTTGTAGTCATTTTTCCCTGTCTGGTTCTGCCTTCAGGACTTGTTAATCCAGATTTTATAATGGAGTTGAATGAAACTTATTTATTTATTTTTTGTATTGTCTTTTTTATAGATTTCAAACAATAGACCCAACTAATTTAAAAACTAGAACAAATCATAAATGTAAGGCAAACACATTGAGCATTTGTAATTAATTTTACTCCCCAGTGACTGTCTACAAATATTCGGTGAGTTCTGCGTGTTTGTGGTGTCATGTCTATTGTAATAAGAAAGGTCCAATGAATTCCCTGTTCAGAGGGGAGGACAGTGGTGGCCAGTCTGTCTACATCTAGGATTCATGTATGGAAAATTCAAGTGGAACTAAACCCTTCTATCCTTTTCAGCCAAGGAAGCTGCCATCTTAGCCTCTGACCTGCAACTGTCATAGTGATGCACATGTGATCAGTTATGACATCGGCCATTTGATGGTGTGACATTTTGGTTGAAAGCACAAGCATATGTGACAGTTAGCACTCCCAGCATGCCAGGAAATTCAATGTTGTTTTTTTTTTTTTAAACTGTTAAATCGATGGGTTTGGTTCCACTTAAAACAATTTGCTTCCCTTGGTGATATAATAAGAGAAGACAGTGTCTTCCCCGTCCAATCATATGAAGAGAATCATAGCGTGTACTTTTGTGAATGTCGCAATGTGCTGTAATGGATGACCCCATAAATGTGTATTTTAGGATGAGCAGCTGTAGAAATACAGGAACCTGGTCAGATGGCGTGGAATGTGTCACTCTTTGGTATATTAGCTAAACTCACCCATTGCTGTTTTTTTAATGTCACTTCCTCAAAGTCTTAGAAATGTTTCTAGTCGTCAAGCAGTGAGTCACCGGCTATCTGATGTCCGCCACTTTGTCACAGGCTGCAGCAACCTGGGTTTAGGTTATGCATAAACGTGCATGAATAATATGATGCACATTTTTGATGTTGGGTGTGTTATGGTTTGTTTCCTAACGTAGAAGGCCTGGATTCACACCTGTGCTTTTTTTTTTTTTTTTTTTTTTTTTTTTTTTTTTTTTTTCAGAACTGCACTACAGTCCATTTAACATGGTTTGCTATGGGTCACGTTCACATCTGTGCGTTTTTATAAAAATGGCCAGGGACACTCCTGGTTTACGGTTTCTTAAACTTCAATGGATCAAAGATGTGTATTGAAAAATGCACCTTGCATATGCAAACTGCAACCTGAATAGGTGTGAACCGGGCCTAAAGCCTTCTAACTGTGTTCTTGACTTTGAGGGGGAACATGATGACCAATGTACCTAGTGATTTAGACTCTGTTCAAAAGAATGCCTTCCAGGGTGAAAGTTAAATCTAAATTCTGGGAATTCAGCTCCTTTGTAAAAAGTGAAGGCAAACTAGGAGTTCAAGGAGAAGTACAGCCAAAGCTCGTTTGTTCGTACTTCTCCTGTGGATCGCTGGAGGTGCAGTTCGTTCTGCACTCCTCTGTTTTTTGTAGACTGAAGCCTGCTGTGTGCTGATGTCAGAGTCAGTCCAGGCTCGGGCAAGATCGCCACATTGAAGTTGGAATCCGCCCACATGTCTGGACCATCACCCGGCTGCTGCCACCCCTTCCACAGCCTAGCACTCCAGTGAGTGTGGGGGGAGAGGAGAGAACTGGTAACAGTCAGCAGCTCTCTATTTTGGGAGCCCTGAGAACCAAGGGATTGGTATTCGATCGCTCAGTTATCAGTCTTGGAGGTGCCGGGGCACAGATGCAGCATTGGATCGATGCTACATCCAGTTAAGTTAGTATGATTCTGGAAAAAAACCCATAACCCCATACTTCTCATTTAAGTCCAAGGAGGCGCATGACATCTCCTGGGCTTACCTGAATGTTTTATTGCACTCCCAGAAGATGGCTATCGTTGTATTTCCGGGAGCCCAATGCTAATGCTTCATGCCTAAGCATCTTCAACATTGGAGTCAGTGCAGCTGCTATGCCTACCCAATCATAGAAGCCTTTTGTATTATGTGATCTTATTCACAAAATACAAGGCCTTCTCTGAATGGGCAGCAGAGGGGAGAGGGGGTGGGCATAGCTGCTCAGAGTGACTCTCTCTCTCCTCTCACAGCCCCCCAGTATCAGTGTGTGCCCTGGCAGAGCCATAAACCTGTCAGATATAAATAAGACAGTAAGTTCAGGAGATGTCATGCACCTCCTTTACAGCATAAGACATCTAGTAATGAACAGTCCTCCTTATTGGAAAAGTTATGTGAAGAGAAGGGTGATGGGTAGACAACAGTGCCAAAATCTTGGAATAGGAGTCCACGTGTAGACTTTCAGACACCATATAGTCCCTTTCAATCCCCTGCGCAATGGACACCATTTGAGACCACCACCGGTGATAAGGAATGCCTGCTTACCAGATATACTGGACCTTTGGAAAGGCCAGTAAAGCTTGTGGGTCATTACCCCGCCAGGGCCTCTGGGTTGCAATCCGACCAAAGTCCTGCAGGCGATCTCTCCCTCACGATGTTGGGAATGTCCCACTCAAAAATAATAAAGGAAACTCCGCATCGTGTAAATCCAACGATTTATTTGTTTTAAAAGCGCTCATTCACAACGAGCACCTGCGCTTCCGGGACTCGTAAGTCGCGATGATGTCAGCATGTCGTCCAGCCCTACGCAATTCGTCAGATCAACAGCGTTCTGGGGCACTAGTGACGTACTGCATCATCGCCTCTTATACATAAAATAAAAAAAAAAAAAAAAAAAAACAAGCCTCGTTCTGATATCCAAGGACTCAGTCAAGCCTTGCTTTGACATCTAAAGGCTCAATTGGACATCAAGCCTCGTTTTGAAGTTTTTAAGTGGCCACCAATGGTTTTATGACATGGTGATTTTCCCCCCACCCCCCACCATCAAACTTCCAAAAAAGCAAAAATATAGCAAAAACACCTAAACTTAAACATTCCAATACAACTACGAAATGGATACCTAATATAACCACTTCCAAAGCCGGACGCTGCAGAAAAATCTTGCGTGATTAGACCCGGAAGTAGACAGAATGTCCACAATAGGGACACTCTGCCATACTGCCCTCTACAGGAAGCCCTACAAATTGCACCTAAATGCACATCACCTATGCAAAGTCATCCTGAGGGGTGTAATCAGAAAAAAAAAAAAAAAATCAGATAAAAAAACAAAGACTCAAATCCAATCTTGAACATTACAATTAAAAATTAAAGTAGGAATTGGAATTTTGCAGCATTCCACAACTATTTTTGGTGGGAGAATCAGTTTTACCACCCAAGATAGGGGTGTTGCTATGGTGGCTAAGTTTGGCCA
Source organism: Aquarana catesbeiana (assembly GCF_042186555.1). Classification (NCBI taxonomy): domain Eukaryota; kingdom Metazoa; phylum Chordata; class Amphibia; order Anura; family Ranidae; genus Aquarana; species Aquarana catesbeiana. Next base: position 61,849,953 of record NC_133328.1, on the reverse strand, counting down.
AGTTATTCATGGCCGAATGGGAGGAGGATGTCGTCTATTCCCATCAGAGATCTGAATTAGTGGGCAAGGTATATAGTCGACATCCTCCTCCTATGGGATGGCGATGACAACAGTCTTAGGGACTTTATGAAATCACTTAATAACGATAGAGGTATCATATTGAAGTTGGCAGAGGAGGTACATTTTCTTGGACTTGAGGATTAAAATGGAATCAGATGGATTAATCACTTCACAACTTTATTTTTTAAGCCTACCGACGGGAATGCTTACATTCCCCTAGATAGCTGCCACCACAGAACTTGGCTAAGAGCAGTTCCAAAAGGACGATATACAAGGTTAAGATGGAATTGCACTAGGGTAGAGGAATTCAAGGAACAGGCGAGGGTACTCACTAAAAGATTTGTCGATAAAGGCTATGAGTTAAATACTCTTAACAATATAGTTAATCAGATTCAGCAAACTGATAGTAGTTTATTGCTAAGGTCGCAAGTACCCAGGGAGGCGGTGGGGGATAAGGAGCTATTCATAAGCTCCCTTTTTTTTTTTTCTTTTTTTTTTTTTTTTTTCACAACCTACTCGACACAACATAGGCGGATAAAACAACTTATTCAAAAACATTGGCACATTCTGTGTAATAAGGTTTTAATATCTTCCTTACCTCCCAAACCTCAAGTAGTCTTTAGAGGGGTCCCTTCACTCAAAGACAAAATTGCTGCTACTGTTTTGAACCCACCATCAAAACCAACTCCCCTTTTTTCAGAGTCTTGTTGGATTCTATCAGTGCTGAAATGCAGAGATGAAATGGATTTTCAAGGTTTGATGTTTTTCCCCTTTGGGCCTCAACGTAGACGTCAATGCCTTTTTGTAGACAATTCATAGTTAGCAGGTATCGGAATTATCCTTAGGGTAACGTTATTTGTGGATGAATTACAATGTATGTTGTTCACCAAGTCTGTCTAACCATATAAATATCATTTGAAAACCATCTTTGATTAGGTTTTTGGAGTAAAGTTTATTGTGTATGTACATTGAGGGATTATCTGGACCCCAGGAGGGTGTTTACCTTGCTTTTAAACAATAGATATGTGAAATTTATAGATTTTCAATTTTTATATTTGTATAATTCCAATTAATACTTTAATTTTTAATTGTAATGCTCAAGATTGGATTATGGAGTCTCTCTCTCTCTCTCTCTCTCTCTCTCTCTTTCTTTTTTTTTTTTTTTTTAAATTTTTTTGATAACAACTATACCCCTCAGGATGACTCTGCATAGGTGATGTGCAATTTGTAGGGTTTCCTGTACAGGGCAGTATGGCAGAGTGTTGTCCCTATTGTGGACATTTTGCCTACTTCCGGGTGTAATCACGCAAGATTTTTCTTCAGTGTCCGGCTTTGGAAGTGGTTTATATAGGTATCTATGTCGTAGTTGTATTGGAATGTTTGCGTTTTTTGCGATATTTTTGTTTTTTTGGAAGTTTTATGGTGGGGAATCGCCATATTGAAGGTAATAACATTGGTCTCCAGCCTAAAGCAACGTTCCACCCAAAAGTGGAACTTCCGCTTGTTGTACTACCCCAAACCCTCTGGTGCCACATTTCAGGTATCCTGTTCCCACTTCCGGGAGCCTCAGCTGCGGGTATTGATGTCACTGTCAATATATTTTATATATTTTCTACTTTGTTTTAAAATGCAATCCAATAATATCTAACTTTGTCATAAATTTAGGCCAAAATGTATTCTGCTACATGTCTTTTGGTGTGTATAATTGGTCTTGTGTGATCATGGACAGATGTGCGTAGATAACAATTCACTTTCCCTCTCCTCACTGACAACTTCCGTGTGAGGAGAGCCGAGCCTATCGCCTAGCAACCAGCTCTCTATTTACATCACATGATGGCTGTGATTGAACACAGCTATCGTGTGATCAGGATGGCCCATCACAAAGCCCTCCTGCCGATCTGAGGTGTGCCGTGTCCGGGTGACACGAGCGCATCGGAATTGCACTGCTGCACGTGCATCTGATCCTGCTCCTTCTGAGGGATGTGCCCCCCCCTTGCTGGGCCAGGCTCTCAGCAGCTTATAGTCGTAATCTTTCCCGAGCCTGGACCGGCTCTGTGATGTCAACCAATCGCGGGCTTCAGCTCACTATCTGCTGAAAAATATTCAGAGGAGTGCAGATCGAACTGCACTCCTGTAATCCATAGGAGCAGTGCAGCCAAACAAGCTTTGACTGCACTTCTTTTCCTTTTTAAGCTTGGGCAATAAAACCTGGAAGCTGATTGGCTTCTATGTAGAAGTGAGCCTGATTTTTGCGCACTCCAGCTTTAGTAAAACCCTACTATGTCTCTTTAGCAATAACACACGTACATGTCTGCTCGCAGTCTATTGAGTGTAAGCTGAGCTGAGGCCAGAAACACAGGACCCGGCAGTAGACCGAGGAGAAGGTGACCGTGGCCACCGAGTGATCTATTGTGACATCACTAGAAGGTGGAAGCGAGTATGTTCGGGAGCTTAATTCCACTTTTAAGCCCCTTTGTAATAACTACCTCCGCTTTCCTGTTTTGACAGGAGCATAGTGTATCTGAATATCACTGCACGGTCCTAGAAGCACCAGAGCCTGACTAGTTCTCTTATAATCTAACAGACCTGGTCAGTCACGTCCCATCTGTTTCATCAGGATTACGAGTCTGCATGAAGACAGTCTTAATGGGGTGATCAGTGACATGCATGCCAGCATAGAGCGCTGGAGTGGAACAGTTTTAAATTTCCATTAACAGAAAAAGGTTGCTTAATTTTATTTCTGTTAAATCCTAACATTTATCATCTTTACCATGTAAAGGACAATAATGGAATATTTATTTCAGTTGGACTTTAAAGCCTCTTTCTGGCCAAAACATGACTCCAACCCCCTCTAACCTATGCTGCCAAGTTTACTTCTTGCCTGCTGAAGAAAGAACTTCACTCGCTCCTTTGTCAATTTTCAATCCCCACCTACCTGTTAGCCAGGCCTGTCCTCAGTTCAGATGTTCACCCACCCAGCAGATCCAGCGTTGCCCTGCTATAATCCGCTAATCCAGGTGCAGCAGCCCCAGTCTTGTGCTGCCATTTTGGTGGTACTCAGTCATCGGGAGTCGACTGCCTCTTTGGGTTCAGGCAGTTGGCCTCCGATTAATGCGCCCAGCTTTGCCCATCTGCCACTGTAACTCCCTACTTCTGAAGAATGTGCTGGAAAACTTTGGTTCATGCCACAGGGTTTCTGCATGTAATTGAAAGGTGTCTGAGCAATCCTTTTTACTAGACAGACATGTGACTATAACATTTGAAATCTCTAAAAATAATGTTGAAATGTAGAAAAGGTAATTTAAAATGTAAGGCTTGCAGTGCTAGGTACTCCTGTTCCCATGCATCTAAATGATTGCTGCTTGGCCTGGTTCACACCTATGCGCTTTTTGCAGAAACGCACTACAGTTCACTTTACATGATTTCCTATTGGACCATGCTTTTTTTTCAGCTGCTGCATGTTTGAAAAAGGTCAGGGATTTTTTTAAATGCAAAACTGTGCTTTTTTTTTTTTTTTTTTTTTTTTTTTTTTTTTGGATCAGTAGACTTAAATTGAGACACTGCAGAAAAGGGTGTGGTGTGTTTGTGGTTTTTTTTTTTTTTTTTTAATGCGTTTCTGCATTTTTAATCTGCCAAACTAATTGGCCAAAAAATTTTGTCTGCAGCTACAAATACTGTAGCTGCTGGCTTTTAAGAAGACCCCCTACCAGTCCAGGGATCCAACACTGTACTCGCCCAGACAGGTCCTTCATCTGTCTTTGGGTCTCCAGTGCCACCATGCTGAGTGGAGGGGGTTGGTGGTGAAGAGGAGAACTTTTTCAGTGAAGTTCCATTTTAGCATCAAGTTGGAAGGTCTCCGAAAATACCAACTTTTGACAGCCCCAAAACAAGCTTGGTTATTTACATCCCTTTTGTCGACTGACATTAAGAGTTCATAGGTCATTCTATAATTAAAAGTGAACACATTTATAAGTGACATGGGACCTGTGGGTCACTCACTTCCTGTTGGCAATTTTTGACCATCTAATAGACTTGTTCTTGCATATGGCATTTGTCACCCCAACAAGGCTCCCAGGCACTTATCTCTTCCTCACTTGATTTTTCTCTCTCCAATATCTCCTCTAAGGCCGCTTTCACACTGAGATGGAGCTGCTCCTACTAGAACAGGAAACGTGTCGCCTTCAGCTCTAGAAAAGGTGGTCCTACTGGAAAGTGGCCAGTTATTTTATGTTTTCTCCAGGCGGAGAAGGCACGTTGCCTGTAGAAATCCTTTTTCTCCCTTTTTATTCTAAAATTAAAAAAAAAAAAAAAAAAAGGGAGAAAAAGGATTTCTACAGGCAACGTGCCTTCTCCGCCTGGAGAAAACATAAAATAACTGGCCACTTTCCAGTAGGACCACCTTTTCTAGAGCTGAAGGCGACACGTTTCCTGTTCTAGTAGGAGCAGCTCCATCTCAGTGTGAAAGCGGCCTTAGAGGAGATATTGGAGAGAGAAAAATCAAGTGAGGAAGAGATAAGTGCCTGGGAGCCTTGTTGGGGTGACAAATGCCGTATGCAAGAACAAGTCTATTAGATGGTCAAAAATTGCCAACAGGAAGTGAGTGACCCACAGGTCCCATGTCACTTATAAATGTGTTCACTTTTAATTATAGAATGACCTATGAACTCTTAATGTCAGTCGACAAAAGGGATGTAAATAACCAAGCTTGTTTTGGGGCTGTCAAAAGTTGGTATTTTCGGAGACCTTCCAACTTGATGCTAAAATGGAACTTCACTGAAAAAGTTCTCCTCTTCACCACCAACCCCCTCCACTCAGCATGGTGGCACTGGAGACCCAAAGACAGATGAAGGACCTGTCTGGGCGAGTACAGTGTTGGATCCCTGGACTGGTAGGGGGTCTTCTTAAAAGCCAGCAGCTACAGTATTTGTAGCTGCAGACAAAAATTTTTGGCCAATTAGTTTGGCAGATTAAAAATGCAGAAACGCATTAAAAAAAATAAAATTTTTTTTTTTTTTTTAATTAATTAATTTTTTTTTCTTTTTATAAGCAGGAGGGGCTCCATGTCTGGGGGTCTGCCCGGGCCAAATTCCACAGGCTGACCTTTTGAATGGGGGTGTGTACACAGGACGTAAAAACCAAGCACAAGCTGTAGTGTCACTCATAGCTGCAGTGCTGATGTCGGGAGATGGGGTTTGGACGTACGTGAGAAACTGTACCGACAAACGTATCTATAAGCTCATTTGTTTCATGCTGATTCAAATAAAGAAGAAAAGCTGCCAAACTACAGAGATTAGGTGATAACCCGTAGAAGAAAAAAAAATAAAACATTAAAATTGGCGCCTGGAGTTCAGATTTACAAGTCAGACTTTTTGTTGAAGGGTCAGTCCCCACTCGCTGTCTTGATTTATCTGACAGGGACTTTGGCAGGAAAGTCTTCCTGTTCTTCAAGTTGGGCAGTGACCTGGCTCTCCTTTTATTAGTTTACAAAAAATGCAGAAGGACTATTCTAGTAAGACCCCTTTCACATTGCAGCATCCGGCCGTTAACGCTAAAGCACTGCTCGTTTTTGCGGCACATTCCGGCAGCTAGCAGGGTGGTGTTTGCTTTAAAAACAAGGTAAAAAGTCACGTTTTGCAGCTCTTTGGAAGTGCTACCCATTTATTGCAAAGGACAGGGCGTCTTTGAAGCGCTATTTACAGTGCTCCAAACCCACCCAAAAGATGCTGCTTGCAGGACTTTTCGTAATGTCCCGCAAGCACACCACCCCAGTGTGAAAGACACACTGCAATGAATGGGAGGCGGTTTTCAGAGACTATTTCTAGCGCTAAAGTGCCTGAAAACTGCCTCAGTATGAAGGGGGTCTAGGTAATGGGGCAGAGCTAGAAACTGTTGAGCTTAATGCGTAGCTAGGGACTTTCTCTTCAGCCCCATTTGCCAGTGCTGGGCTCATCAGCAGACCATTTATGGACAGCACGGAGTTCACTTTAGCAAAGCAAGTGCATAACCCAGGTTATCAATGTTCAGCCACACCAATTTCAGCATTGGGAACAATGACCCTGTAAATGTACAACTTTACAGGTGACTGCCTTAAATTTCCCTTTTCTGGAGGGCACACAAAGCAACACATGTATTGATCTGCTCCTCTTCTTGCCCTCTAGCATGCCAGACAGACCAGAGGAGCCTGTTCCTCTAGCTCCACCCTTGACTTCCCATCTGCAAAGATTCCACGCATTTCTTACAGAATGAAACACGCTTTCTTCTTGCTGTGTGATCTGTTCAGCACCAGAACTAGCTTATCATACCTAAACTGTAGAAACAGAAGCAAAAAAAAAAAAAAAAAAGGAGAAAAACCTTAATAAGCCTGCCAGCATGACTGGAGAATTTTGCAGCTACACTAATCCTCCTATCTTTAGCAGTGAAAAACCTTGTTCATTAGGTTCCTCCGTGAAGGCAGGATAATGGCTTTAGCAAGGTGTGCAACAAATGTGTCTATCCTTGTTTGTGCTCACACAGATGCATCTATTGTTAGTCAGTCGCTGCAGGAGGGCTCCATGCAATGCATATTATTCATTATTTTTTTTTGGCTGATCTTTATAACTGAGCAGTAAGCAGAGACATGGTTGGATGATGCATGGTACTGATATATAGAATCTAAAATTCTTTATATTTTGAGTGACAGTGTCTGAAGCAGGCCAATGTCACATGTTGATCAGTCCAGTCCCTTTCCATGTCCTCTGTATTCCCATTGTCCAGTAAGGTTGCTCAATATAGTAACAGGCTAGTAGGGAATGGGGCCATAAATTTACATTTACAAACTGCGGTTTTCATCGTGGCCAAGGATTTTGGACTATTGGGCTCCAGAAAAGCGTACCTAAAGCAGTCATTCTTTGACAGGGTTCTTTGAACTGTGGCCAGGAGCATGACACCAATCTTTTTAGCTGTCTGTTAGGCAGGCCATAGATTATGCAGGTTTCTTTCCTGCAACCCGTGGTTGCAATAATCGTATGCTAAAAATCAGACTTGCTGGTTGTACGCAAGTAGATTAATGGATAGACATTGGCACAATCAAACTGCCCACAGATGGATCCATGCTGAACCAGCTGAGATTAGATCAGTCTATGGCTGGCTTAAAGTGTTCCTAAACCCACGACCGTAAAATCAGTCTGTATATGCAGTAAAACTTTCTTGTTATACTCACTGTGGAACCTAAGGGGTTAATCCTCTGAATTGTGTATAAAGACTGTTTAGATCCATGGTTGAATTAGATGGATTGTTTTTTTTTTTTTTTTTAAACTGACTATATAACAAAGATCCTGTCTTGTCCTCTCCTCCTTTTACTGTCCCCAATCCATCTCCTGATAGAACAGAGCCTTGGGGGCACTCTGCACATGTTCAGTTTTTAGTTTTTTTTTTTTTTTTTTTTTTTTTGATAAATTGGAGAATTGAATAAAAGTCTGGTCAGTTTTTTTGCTATTGGCGTTCCTTGGGGAGAATTTTCTTCACTTTTGCTGTACACACAACAGGCAGTAATAGGAAATCTGTGGAAAGTAAAGGAAATCCTCTTGTTAGGCATTTGTATAAAAGTGTACACATTGAAAGACTCTTTTTCTCTATTCCTCCCTAAAGCAAAGTGTTGGATTTCTTAGCATGGTTAGTCATGGTAACAGTGAGCAGAAGAAATGAGCAGGCAGGTTGATTTGCGTTGATCGAGATGATCTGTAAAGTACTAGAAGTGCTATTATAGAACTGTCAGAAGATAGAAGTGTCACTGTCTGGCACATCGAAGCGGGAAACGCAGCCTGTATAAACACTTTTGGCTGTTTTTATTGTTTGTGGATAAATACAAACTTTTAAACAGGAACTTGTTTTATTAAATAAAAACACTGTTTTACAGTAACCTGCCTAACCCCCCCCCCCCCCCCCCAACAAATAGCTCTTGTATTGGCATTAATACATTTAAATGCAAATGCACCAATCGGCTATAACCTTATGACCACTGACAGATTAAAGTGGCAGTAAACCCCTAGAACCCCCCCCCCCCCCCCCCAAAGAAAAAAACAAAAAAACCTGAGCCCATCTGATCCAGCGATGTGCGCAGCGACTCCATCTGTTGTGTCCTCTCCTCATTGGACAGTGACACGGGGCAGGGCTGAGTCCTGCTGTGTGTCAATGGACGCAGTAGCGGAACTCTGGAACTAGCCCACAGGGGTGCCCCCATAGAAAGTGGCTTTCCGTGAGGGCATCTGATGAAGAGGGACCCGGAGCGCCGGTGGGGCACCCTAGAAGAGGATCTGGGGTGCTCTAAGTATAGACACGTTTTTATAAAAAAAAGGGGTTTACAACTCCTTTTTAAGTGAATACCAATGATTATCTCCTTTACAATGGCACCTGAAAGTCGGATATATTAGGCAGCGAGTAAACATGTTGTCTCTGAAGTTGATGTGTTGAAAGGAGAAAAATGGGAATCGCAGTTTGTATATGGGGCTGCCTAGCCACAGAATGGTCAGGGTGCCTATGCTGACCCGTGTCCACAGCTAAAAGTGCCTACAGTGGGTACATTAGCATCAGAATTGGACCACAGAGCAATGGAAGAAGGTGGCCTGATCTGATGAATCGGGTTTCTTTTACATTATGTAGATGGCTGTGTGCATCAGCTGATGAAGAGATGGCACCACGATGCGGTGTGGGAAGAAGGCAAGCCGGCAGAGGCAATGTGATGCTTTGGGCAATGTTCTGCTGGGAAACCTTGGGTCCTGTCTTTCTTGTGGAGGTTACTTGACATGTACCATCTACTTAAACATTGTTGCTGACCAAGTAAAACCCCTTCATGGAAACTATATTCCCTGATGGCAGTGGACTCTTTTTCAGCAGGATAATGTGTCCCGTCACACTGCAAAAAGTGGTTTGAAAGGACACGACGAGTTTGAGGTGTTGCCTTCACCTCCAAATTCTCTAGATCTCGGTCCAATTGAGCACCTTTGGGATGTCCTGGGAAAAATTAATGTGATCTATTAGGACCTCGCCTCGCAAATTACAGGCCCTAAAGGCTCTGCTACTGACTGTTTGATGCCTGATACCACAGCATACCTTCACAGGTCTGGTCTACTGGCATCCATGACTCAGGGCTGTTTAGGTGGCAAAAGAAGGACCTACTCTTATTAGGTGGATGGCCATAAAGATCTGCCTGATCGGTGTATAAGGTTAGGTATTCACGGCCATACGTGGAAAAAGTCCCACTGGTTTGCAACTCTTCCCCCTTGCATAGGGAAGGATGATGCCCCTTGCCCGCATCCTCCTGAGACATGTCGCATTTCGCAAGGGGCTGCAAGCCAAGTGCAGCGGGGAGCCTAGTTATGGTTCCTCAGGAAACCACAGCTTACTCCAGTATCCAAGAAGGCAGTGCTGGGGACCAGCAGCAGGAAGACATTGTTGGATCTCGTGCACTGGTAAGTACCGGATTTTTAGAAGTCGTCAGCTACACTGTTTGTAGCTGTTTTGTGTTTTTGTTTTGTGTTTTTTTTTTTTTTTTTTTTTTTTTTTTTGGGTTTAAAAAAAACAAAAAAAAAAACAAAGTTCCTCTTTAAACAGGATCTTACTGATCTTCTGCAACATTTTATCAATATGTATGCAAGTTGGGAAATCTTGTTTTACATTTGCATTGTGTGGTGGGGGTGGGTTTTTTTTTTTTTTTTTTCTCTTCATATAGATCAGGATTAGAAGGTTTGAATGCTCTTTTTGTAGTGCCATTGGGACATTTTTCCATTAATGTTCACCTAACCACTTCCTGACTGGCTCATGACAATATACGTCGGCACTTTGAACAGGGATATTGTTGTTAAGCTACCATAACCCCGGTTTCAGATAAAATTGGTCTCAGCGGCAGATTAGCCATGAGATCTCTTTTATCGGTGGCGGGAGAGGGCCTTGCCCTCCGTCACTTACTGGAGCCGCCGGCAGCCGCGGAGGCGATTGGACCCTTTTCCCTGTTAGGTATGGAGATGAGTGAGGGGAAGATGGCCCCCACCGTCTCCATACCATTGCAGGGCAGAAGCGACGTCAAAACATCACTTCCGCCCATAGCTCTTAAGGGACATTTTTTTTACAAAATTTATTTATCTATCTTTATTGCGTTTTTTAGTGTAAATATGAGATTTTTTTTTTTTTTCTTAACACTCCCCATCCCACCAAGCTTGTGTGCAGAAGCAATGTGAGTAGCGCCCACATATGAAAACTGTGTTTAAACCACACGTGAGGTATCACTGCGATCGTAAGGCCCCTTTCACACAGGGGTGGTGTCGGTGGTAAAGCGGCGTTATATTTAGCGTTGTTTTAGCGGCGGTATTCGGCCGCTAGCGGGCACTTTTCACCCCTGCTAGCGGCTGAAAAAGTATTAAAAGCACTGCTGCAGCAGTGATGCCAGCGGTATAGCTGCGCTGTCCCATTGACTTCAATGGGCAGGAGCGGTTTAAGAGCGATGCCGCTCCATAGATGCTGCTAGCAGGATTTTTTTCAGCGTCCACCGCTCAAGTGTGGAAGCCCTCAGGGCTTTCACATTGGAGATACTGCAGCGGCTGTTTCAGGGCGCTTTGAAGGCACTATTTTTAGTGCTGTAGCTCCTGCAAAGTGCCCCAGTGTGAAAGTGGTCTTAGAGTGAGAGCAATAATTCTAGAGTTTTTTTTTTTTAAAGTTTGTCGGCATTCTACGAGCGAGTGTAATTTTGAAGCGTGACATGTTGGGTATCAATTTACTCGGCATAACATTATCTTTCACAATAAAAAAAAAAACAAATTGGGCTAACTTTACTGTTGTCTTGCACTTTTTTGCATTAAAAAGAAAAAAAAAAATATATTTTTTCCAAAAAAAGTGCGCTTGTAAGACCGCTGCATAAGTACCGTGTGACAGTATTGCAACGACCGCTATTTTATTCTCTAGGGTGTTAGTTCTTTCCTTGCCTGACAGAGCCAAATCCTGTATTTTGTTTCTCATACGCTCTCCCCTCCCAGACACTGCAACTCACAGTGGGAGGGTTTCAGCAACCTAGCCAGTGCTGCCAATTCAGAAAGCAGTGGCCAGGTGCTGCTTGACAAGTTACAGGCTTGTGAATAAACAGTGATGAAGATGGTTACACCCATTCCCCTACCCCCCCCCCCCCCCACCCCCACCCACCTTGCAACATTTCCCCCCACCCCACTGTTATCCTGTCATTTATGCTAGAAGCATTTTTTCAAGCTTCAGCGTTTAGGAGTAGGAAATAAAGTTTTTGTGGTGGTGTTTTGTTGATGAATAATAATAATAATATTATTATATATATATATATATATTATTTTTTTTTTTTTTTGGTGGGGGGGGGGGGGGGGGGGTGTTAGCGCTTTGCCGGCAGAAAAAGAAATGATCCTTACAGCTTTTTTTTTTTTTTTTTTTCCCCGAGTGTGTTATTCTTTTTTTTTTTTTCCTCCTTCAGTTTCTGTAAAAGTGCTGATAAAATCATAACACTACTAAAACTACGCTACAAGCTGGCACAAAAAATGCTATTATCAGTGTTTTTTTTTTTTTTTTTTTTTTTTTTTTTTTTTTTTTTCCATCCAGCGTCTTTTCAGCTTATAAAAAAACTAGTGTGCATGGAGCCTTATAGTGGCAACTCTGCTCTGAGTTCAGGAGCAGCGCAGCATTGTTGCCACACCATCAAAGGAAGCTGCTTTGGGTGGACATCAGTGGCAGGATGTACATTTATTTTGTGGCACTTGACTGGGGGACGAAGATAACTCTAAGTGCTGCAGCACATTTTCTTAATAGGAAGCCTTAGCCCTGGTAAACACTAGTGAGACGTTGAAATCGCACTACTTCATCGATTTAATCGTGCGGCTTGCTGACACCTGCAACTTCATTTACAAAGATGTCAATGCGAGTTGCACATAAATTTGCACAGAGTGCAGGAACCTTTTTTAAAGTTGCTGCGATGATTTAAATGGTTCCATTGCTGGCATTGGGGTGTGACTTCTCATGTGTTTTATGTTTCTATTGAATCGCCTAGTTGTCGATGTTCAGTTCCATAGAGAAAGATTCTTGGCTTTGCTGGTAAGACTTTATTTGTATAGTTTCTGCAAGATGTTTAGAATACCGAAGTGTGAGCCTGGCAGAGGGCATAATGAGTGAAAAGTTTGTTTTCACCCTAGAGTAAAAAAACAGGAAATGTCCCATCAAAGGTCTCTGCCGAGAGCTCATTTGTAGGCTCCTCTGCAGAGAGAACAGATGTAGATATACTGACTTGTTTCCTGCTGTTTGCTGCACCACCCAGATATGCAAGTTTTAACGACCAAGGCTAGCCGGGTGCAGTGTGAACACCTGTTTAGCCAAAACACTGTCCGTGTGTATATATCTACTCAGATCACCTGACAGCGCATGGTTTAAGAAAAACCGATGCATATCAAGGCTGTCATGGCTACCATTATTCAGAAAATGCAGATTGCCTGGCTGTCTCTGCTTTCAGTGCTTTCTAAACCACTGACCAGTATAAGTATTGGCAAGTGAATGTCTGTAGAAGTCTTCTTGATGAGTGATTTGAAATGCATTTTAAACTATTGAACAGCATCTGGGCCAGGCAGCTAGTATTTTCAGTAGGAGAGGATGGAAAAGGAGCCTCAATATTTCACTTGGTTCAGGTCATCTTTGTTAACTTCAATTTTTGCAAATGCTATCCCACAAGTTTAAAGCGTTTGTTAACCCAATGAAATAAAGATCCTGTTCCTTTTAAAGCATGTTATATGGGACAGCGCTTGTGCTGTGTAATTTGGCCCCTGGTCGTGCCAGTTTCTACCATCCCCTCTGTACGCTGACTCCGATATATCAGGGCTGCTGAGCCCTGACGCCATTGTCAGCATAAGTGCCTCTGTCATACGCTGCTATCTGCAGCTCTCTCCTGTGTCTCCCTCCGTCCTCCTTCTCACCCCTCCTTCCCTCTCTGCCTGTGATCTCTCACTATCGCTGATCTGCTCCTCTCACCACTGCATTAAAATGAACTGATCTGTGTATTATCTCCTCTGTCACATAAGCTTTGTCCTAGTGTCTCTGCTTTATAAAAAATAAAAACGATTTCTACCTGGTTTTTAACAGCGTCTCCCAGCAATAACATGAATCCAGGCTCTCAGCCCCCCCCCCCCCCCCGACTGACGTCGACAGAGGAATCTTGGCCCCGCCCTCTAGAGATATCACATGGGAAGAGCTGAGAGCCTGGAGTCATCTCATTACTGGAAGACCCTGTTAAAATAGAAATTGGCTTTTTTTTAAAATAAAGCACAGGCACTAGGATGACAGAGGGGATGATCTAAAGAAGAGATAGTGGCTTAACAGCCACTTTACGCTAATAAGGCCTGGTAAAGTAGAACTATTGGCAAAACCTTTTTTTGTTTTAATTTTGGATAGAGTAAGGGAGAGTTAAAGTGGAGTTCCACCCTAAAAATGTATTTTCCTTTTAAACCTATAAACATTTGGTATATATATATATATATATATATATATATATATATATATATATATATATATATATATATATATATATATATTTTATTTAATACTTACTCTAAATGCCCTGTTGCTTTGCAGTCCTTATCTGCCACTTCCTGGTCCGCGGAGCTCCTCGAGACTTCCTCCCTCGCCTATGCTGTGATGTGTCCTCGTTTTCCAGGAGTCTGTGGGCAGCACTGTGCTCTAAAATTGCGTTATTTCCTGACAGGAAATGGCGCGATATAAGGCGGTTACCCAGCATGCAACTCTCCATGCATTATCCAGGAAATTATCTCGATTGGGCTTCACATGCCCACATTAATGATGAAAACGACCACAAACGGAGAAATTATATTTTACAGTAAGGAATTTAATAATTTCAATCTAGCAAGATCATTGTATACTGTTTAAATTTTAGTTGGCAATAATACTAGGACCAAAAAAAAAATTGTTCACCGGAACTCCGCTTTAAAAACCCTGTAAAGCTGCTTACACACGACAGAAAAAGTCCGACAGAAGCTTTTCATGGTATATTCCGATCGTGTGTATGCCTCATCGGACTTTCTTTTCGAAAATTCTGACGGACCTAGAAAATAGAACATGTTCTAAATATTTCCGACGGAACCAATTCCTATTGGGAAAACTGCTTGTCGGTATGCTGTGCCGACGGACCAAAAACGGCGCTTGCTCTGAAGCAAGTATGAGACAGAATCTATTGGCGACTGGCTATTGAACTTCCTTTTTCTAGTCGTACGTGCTGTACGTCACCACGTTCTGGGCAGTCGGACTTTGGTTTGGCCGTGTGTAGGCAAGACCGCTTGAATGGAATTCCGTCGGAGAAACCTATTCCGATGGCAAAACCGGTCATGTGTACAGGGCATAAGGTTTATTTTTGCCCAGTTTATCCCACTGGGGAGATTTACCTTCACTTCCTGTCCCATAGCCAAAACAGGAAGTAGGGGAACATCCCTACAAATTTAAAGTGGTTGTAGATCCTAAACATTTTTTACCTTAATACATTCCTTGCATTAAGGTAAATGTTTAGGCATCCCTCACCCTTCCCTCCCTCACCCTCCCCTTTCCTTCCCTCCCTCACCTTCCCCTTTTTACTTGCCTGATTGCTCATTCGTTCCAGCACCGTGCACGTCTGTAGCTCTTCTCTCCTCTCACTTCCAGGTCTTGTTGGCTTTGCCGGGAGCCATAGTTGCAGAAAAGCCAGGATTACTTTTGCAGTCTGTGACCGATCTGTTTACAGTAGTTTTCTTCACTTTGACCAATGAGATGCCACCCTCGGTCCTTTTTACCGTTTATGTTACCTGTTCAATTAAGGTGGACCGATCAAAATCGTGGAAAATACCTTTAAATGCTTGTCATGTCTATGTGTAGGTAGAGATGAGTACTATGAGTAGTTCCATGACCGTTGGAGGCCCATGGGTTGAGCACCCATGCCCTAGACATAATGAGCATTTGGGGTCCTCTGCACTGCATGGATGCATTTTTGAAATTCCTGGAGTTGTTCTCTATAGTTAAATGCTTACCACACACAGATGTAGCATGGGCTGTACTTTAAAAATACACAAAGCTGTAGAGCATTGATGTGAGCTGGCCACCTAGAAAAAATGAGATTTATAATTGAATAGCCGTTTTCATGCTGTAAAATGCGTACTGCGTGGTGACGGACAAGTGTGAACAGGCCCCGAGTAAAGTTTGTGTGTTGCTAGGGAGGTCATGTGACACTGGCAATGAGCGCATCTGTGTTGTATTGTGCTGTCTGGCAGGCTAATGTGACTTCAGCCCTCTTCTTCTGTCTGCTGTAGATAAACAGACACTGAGCCAGACAGATTAATCTCCTCTCCCATGTTATACCGACCCTGAATCCACCGCATTACAGCACGCCACATAACTACCCGAGAGCTGCCCATCACTGACAGCATAGAGATTAGCCAGTCTGTACATGGAGCTTACTATAAACCATCAATTTTTACTACAGGCAATTTTCCTGCAAGGTAAACCTCCAGTATAATGCTCATCCGGGAAATTCATAAAATATATTGTGTTTGGAAAATATTGTCTACTAGATGGCAATTAAAATAAAAGATAAGTTATCATAAAGTGGGAAGCTGCTAATTCTGGTGTGCTACGGCTTTGTGATGTGCCATGTGTGTTTGTTTTTGAAGAGGAAAATAAATTAAAAAAAAAAAAAAAAATATATATATATAATTTTTTTTCTTAGAATAAAGATCACGATTCTCACGGCCTAACATCTTTCACATTATACAAAAAAAAAGTAAAGTTAGCCCAACTAACTTTACGATTGTGTATCTCCCCCCCCCCCCAAAAAAAAAAAACTGCTTCTGAGAGACCGCTGTGCAAATACAGTGTGACATAAAATATTGCAACAACCACCATTTTATTCTCTAGGGTCTCTGCGTATGTGTGTGTGTGTGTGTGTATTATGAATTATAGGTTCTGAATAATTTTCTAGAAAAAAAAAAATAATTTAACTTGAAACCAACAAGTGTCAGAAAAAGGTTTAGTCTTTTAAGTGGTTTAAACTGCCCTAATTTGAACTGAAGTTCATTCCTTTGATCTAAAGAATAAAACGTTAATTGTTTATAGTTGGCTCTGCACTGAGGAATGTTGTGAAACTTGGCAGACTGCCTGTGTGTGGTGTTTTTTTTCACAAAAAAAGTGTGGCGTGCATTTGTATTCAGCCCCCTTTTACTCTGATACCCCTAACTAAAATCTAGGGGAACCAATTGCCTTCAGAAATCACCTACTTGG